>NC_037674.1:5068858-5118332 GCF_003255815.1 Theropithecus gelada
AAAAAAAAAAAAAAAAAAAAAAAAAAAAAAAAAAAAAAAAAAAAAATTACAAAATGGTAGACTCCATGGAAGCCCTTTACAAAAACTTGTGATAGGAAGTTTTGATGATGAGCAGACTTTGCAACAACTGGAATTGCAAAATGACCCAATTGTACAAAGCTTCCAAAATGCAGTTAGTGAAACAAAGATGAAGATATCAGTCTCCCAGAGAGTGAAGAACAGGAGTGTGAAGAGGATGGTTCAGAGACAGAGGCTGGTGGCCAGGAGGACCTAGAAGATTTAGAGGAGGAAGAGGAAGTGTCAGATATGGGTGATGACAATCCTGAAGTGAGTGAGAGAGCAAACTCAAGCAAATGCGATCTGAGGAAAAGCCCAGTTTTCAGTGCTGAGGATTCTGACCTTGACTTTGGTATCAACAAATTGGAACAGCAGAGCAAGGTGCAAAACAAAGGACGTGGAAAACCAAGAGAAAAGTCCATAGTAGACGAGATATTCCTCCAACTCTCTGCGATGGAGGCCTATTTAGAAAACAGAGGAAAAGAAGAGGAACAAAAAGATGATGATGATGAGGTGGAAGATACTGATCTTTTAAAGATATTCATGCTGATGAAGATGAAGGGGGACTCTGTGGAAGTGAGAAAGTTAAGATAAAGTGTTGAGAGAGGAGAGAGCCCTTTCCTCCTCCTCAATTTAGCTTTTGTTCTGTTTTTCTAGGAAAGATGTAATTGTAGTCAGAAGATGTAGAGCTAAGAAATATTATGCTGTATCTTATCAGTTATAAATGAATCTATACTTCCATTCAGTTTATGTTCCAGTTGTTCCTGTAATAGTTTTATGGTAGTGTTTTTAGTTGCCAATTTCACCTAGTAACTATTTTTTGACTTGTAGTGTTATTAAGTTAGAAAGTAATGTAGACATACAGTACACATACAAATATATATGCATGTGTTAATGATGTATTTTTCTATTCCTAATTAATAGTTTTAAAAATCTTTTTATCTTAGTCAGGTAAAAGTTCCAGAAATGTGAAGTACAAAGATTTTTTTGATCCAGTTGAAAGTGATGAAGATACAGCAAGTGATCATGATGATGAGCTGGGTTCCAACAAGATGATGAAATTGCTGAAGAAGCAGCAGAAGAACTAAGCATTTCTGAAATCTATTTTGAATCATCCTTTACAAGGTGAGCTGGAATTGCCCACTCATGTATTTGTACTTGTGGTTTGCACGTATGTTTGTTTTAAGAAGTTAGATTCTCTCCTATCAGATATTTTCAAGATAGCCAGAGGAAAGTCTCTGGATTTAAAGGGACATTAGAGATCAATTAATGAAGAAAAATATTACTGGCAGTAGCAATCAAACCTTTCTTACCAGGAACTTTGATTTGGTTTTGTGCCCCCAAAATCCTGTTATTTTTGTGAGATAGGAGGTTTGTATTATAGATCAATGAATGATTTATTTTCTATATATTACACACTTTTTGTTCTGTTTCTTTTTTTTTCTTTTTTTTTGAGACGGAGTCTCGCTCTGTCGCCCAGGCTGGAGTGCAGTGGCCGGATCTCAGCTCACTGTAAGCTCCGCCTCCCGGGTTCCCGCCATTCTCCTGCCTCAGCCTCCCGAGTAGCTGGGACTACAGGCGCCCGCCACCTCGCCCGGCTAGTTTTTTGTATTTTTTTAGTAGAGACGGGGTTTCACCGTATTAGCCAGGATGGTCTCGATCTCCTGACCTCGTGATCCGCCCGTCTCCGCCTCCCAAAGTGCTGGGATTACAGGCTTGAGCCACCGTGCCCGGCCTTGTTCTGTTTCTTACATAGCATTTCACTGAAATGATACCTTCTCTTCCTTAATACCTGGATGATTTTGGAAGTTCTGAGTATTTGATTGCATTAGGCATATAAAAGAAGAACTTTTCTCTCTCCTTATGTCTTTATATGTATAGCATGTCTCTCCTGACAAAGCTGTCCTGAGAGCCTCTTGTAACTGTTTTCACTGCTCTGGAGGATACCGCCTGTGTCTTTAAAGTGCTCCACAGATTTTGGTGAGTGCAAAAAATAGCCGTAATTTTAATTAATACCATGACAAACATATCTTCCAAAGTATGTCTGATTTCAGACAAGTGAAATTTCATTTAATTTTAGTAGATGTAGTCTGGCTCCAATAATTTGGCTATATTATTTATCCAATCTTAAAATTGTATTATAATAAAAATGAGAATAGTGCCAGGCACAGTAGCTCACACTTGTAATCCCAGCACTTTGGGAGGCTGACGAAGAAGGATTCTTTGAGCCCAGGAGTTCGAGACCAGCCTGGGCAACATGGTGAAACTCCGTCTCCACTAAAAATTTTAAAAATGAGCTGGGGTGGTAGCGTGAGCCTATATTCTCTGCTACTCGAGAGTCTGATCTGGGATGATCGCCTGAGTCCAGGAGTTCAAGGCTGCAGTGAGCTATGATTGGACTATGGCACTCCAGCCTGGGCAACAGAGCTGGAGAATAGGCAAATAAGCCATACCAAGAATATCAGAAGAATTATTTTTAAAATATTTGAACCTAAATTAAATTCATCATTACCAGATTGTCCCTAGAGGATAAATTCTAAAGGCAAAAAACAAAAAACAAAAAACAAAAACCCCATAAAGTATTAATAAGTTAGTGTCCTTCCATCCCACTCCTCCCACCCTCCCCCCACAAAAAAGAAAGAAAGGTTTGGTTTTGCTTTGAAATTTTATTAGACCTTCAAGTGAAGTTTTCAGTAAATCACAAATAATTTATTGCAATTTCCACATATAAAGTAGAACTTTCAAGCTTTTTTCGTTTGAAACTGTTAGAATATGAAAACCCAAACCTGACAAAGGTAGCATTAACACATACACACACTCTTATTCATGACTCATGACGCAGACGTAGCACAGTGGAAAAATTATGCCACACAACCACGTGAACCTTATTCTTTGGAATCACTCTTAGAAGATCTGGTATGATTCCTGGTTGCAAGACGTTAAGGACAAAATACACGGTTCCCTCCATATATGTTAGAAAGACATTTGATAAAATTCAGTATTTATTTCTAAATTTTTTTTACCCCTAGTGGATTATAAACACATCTAGCCAAAAGCTGCCATCATGCATGATGGGTGAAATTCTGCAAATATCCCTTAAAGATCAGGAATAAGACAAAATGTCCAGTGTTACAGTTACCCCCGTTAATTAACACTAACAGTTAATCGCCACGTAAGCCAGTGCAACTACAAAAGATAAAGATAAGAGATTAGGAAAACTGCCGGGAGCGGTGGTTCACACCTGTAATCTCAGCACTTTGGGAGCTCAGGAGCTCACAGCACTTGAGCTCAGGAGTTTGAGACCAGCCTGGGCAACATGGTGAGACCTCATCTCTGTGAAAAAATACAAAATAAGCTGGGCATATTACATGCACCTGTGGTCCCAGCTACTTGGGAGTCTGAGGTGAGAGGACTGCTTGAGCCTGGGAGGCAGAGGCTGCAATGAGCTGAGATGGCGCAACTGTCCTCCAGCCTGGGCAACAGAGTGAGACTGTGTCTCAAAAAAAAAAAAAAAAAAAAACTATATATATGTGTATATGTATATATTAGGGATACTAAAATGAAAACATTATTGTTTGGAGAGAAAACTGAATGGATAAACTGAATCGATATTGGGAACACAAGATAATTCTGTAAGGTAGCTGAAAAAGCTGGCATTTTATACACTGAAGTCATAATTGTTGTCTTTTATAAGTTAGAGATAAGAAGAATTTGAGTTTAGAGTCAAAAGGGTCAGGCTCCATCAAATACTAATATTCTAATCAAAGAATTACTCGCCCGGGCATGGTGGCTCATGCCTGTAATCCCAGCACTTTGGGAGGCTGAGGCGGGCAGATCACGAGGTCAGGAGATCAAGACCATCCTGGCTAACACGGTGAAACCCCGTCCCTACTAAAAATACAAAAAATTAGCCGGGCATGGTCGCGGGCACCTGTAGTCCCAGCTACTCGGGAGGCTGAGGTAGGAGAATGGTGTGAACCCGGGAGGCGGAGCTTGCAGTGAGCCTACATCGTGCCACTGCACTCCAGCCTGGGCGACAGAGTGACAGACTCCATTTCAAAAAAAAAAAAAAAAAAAGAATTACTTAACTTTAGGACGCTCTAATAATCAAAATTGATAGTGGCTTGTGAACAGACAGATCACTTGAATAGAATAGAGCTCAGATATAAACCCAAATGCTTCTGAGGGAGTTAAGTCTATTATAAACATGACATTTTAAATCAATGAGGAAAAGAAATCATTTGCAGCTCACCCCCCCCATAGGCAGCAGAAATAGGAAGTCATTGGCAGAATAAAAAGACAGTAAGAACAGAATTGTGGAACAGTATATTTCTTGCTTCCCCACTTTTCAAAGTATTTTTTGCTTTTACACAAGTATAAGTGTAATATTATTTTCTAAGTGTATACTCATTCTTTTGTCTCTTTCTTAGATGAATGAAAAGAGTTATACCTTTAGAAAAAGAGTTGTTAGAATAAAGCCTCGGCAGCGTCAGGGGGCAGTGACAGTACAGAAGAGACCAGAGAATAGCCTCCTGGAGGAGACCCTGCGCTGTGACCATGCTGTCCGGATGGGTACGGTGAGCTCTTCTGCAGAGTGTTCAATTCTGTGCTTTTTCTATGGTTCCATTTCATAGAAAGATTTGGGGTGATGTTTCTTTTCCCTCAACTTTTTATTTTAAAAACTTGCAAACATAGAGAAGTTGATAAAATCATACAGTGAATATCTGTACGCTATTCAGCTGGATTCACTAGTTAACGTTTTGTCATATTTGTTTCTCTCTTCCGCGTATGAAAGATTGTATATGTGCCCTTTTAACCTCTGAATCATTTCAAAGTAAGTTGCCAGTATCAGAGCATTTCACTGTTAGGTACTTTTGTAGATATCTTCTAAGAACCAGGACATTCTCCTATATAATCACAATACCATTAATCTACCCCCAAAATTTAACATCAATACACTAGTGATACCTACTGTATAGATTATTATCAGCTTTCTTGCAGTAATCTGTTTAGAAGACTTGCATCCTGTCACCATCCACTGATTAAATTTTGAACTCTAACTGGAAACCCTGGTCATCTCACTGCCTTCTTTCTTATACCCATTAAGTCAAAATGAGCTCTCATTTTATTTCAGTGGAAAAGAGAACGGAAAAGAGGGGAAGAGTCCCTAGGTACCTGGGATAAAGTATGAGCGCTTACTACCACACGTATTCTAGTTCTGTAGTTTTCAAACTCCAGGGAGCATCTCAAGGCTTATTAAAGCACAGATAGCTGTCCCTCTTCCCCACTTTCTGATTCAGGAGGTGTGGGGCTGGCCCAGGAATCTGCATGTCTAACAAGTTCCCACGTGTTGCTGATGCTGAGGGTCTGAGGACTACAATGCAAGAATTAGTGGTTTAGTGGACGTCTACCTAATGAATACATGTTTTATTTCCTTTAGCACCTGTGATTACAGAGGAAACACTTTTCACCTGGAAGATATCATTAAACAAGATAAGAGTTCAGGTCAGTAAGAATTAAATTTAACTTAATTGAAATATCACTTTGAAATGTTTAGAAATAATATGACAGGCCAGGCACAGTGGCTTATGCCTGTAATCCCAGTACTTTGGGAGGACAAGGCAGAAGGATCCCTTGAGGTCAGGAGTTTGAGACCAGCCTGTCCAAGATGGTAAAACTCCACCTCTACTAAAAATTCAAAAATTAGCTGGGCATGGTGGTGCATGCCTGTAGTCCCAGCTACTCAGGAGGCTGAGCTAGGGGAATCGCTTGAACTCAGGAGATGGAGGTTGCAGTGAGCTGAGATGCACCACTGCACTCCAGCCTGGGCAACAGAGAAAGACTCCATCTCTAAATAAATATGTAAATAAATAAATAAATAAATAATAAAAATAAAAAATAAAAGGAAGATGGGGCAGCTTTGAGTACTGCACGCCCTGAAAATGGGCTGATTTCCCTCGAGAGGCAGGGATTTAAGCTCTCTAGCCTACATGGGATACATACAGAAGAAAAAAGAAGAAAACAAAAAGAAATGTAAGTATAAATCAATGAAAATAACTCTTCTCCCTGATTATAAAGGAAATCACATTCTTTTTGTAATAATTTGGATGACAAAATATAAAGAAAAATCTTTAATTTTGCCACTCACAACATTCTGGTTTGTTGCTTTTCACACTTTTTATGCCTAGAAACATTTTAATGAAGTAGAATCATAATATATGGTCTTTTGCCACTGACTATATTTTAAGCATGTTTCTATGGGAGAAATATATCCTAGCATCATCATTTTAATAGCTGGATATATGTTAAGTGCATCGGTGCCACACCAGAGTGAATTTCCTTCCATATACTTTTTAATGGACTTGAGTAAGGATTTTTGCACCAAATTCATAGATGTAGAATTTCTAGAGGAAAATAATATGAAACAGTTTTAGGATTTTTAAAAGAAATGATCAAATTATCCTGCAGGAAAATTGGTTGAGTTTACACTCCCACAAACAGGGACGGAGCTCCAGGTTCCCACTGCCATTTGTCATTTCTGCTGGTCTTTAAGCAGAACCTCTCATTGTTTTCATTACATTTCTTTCATTTCTAGTGCTTTTGAATCTTTTTCATATGCTCATTGGCCATTTTTCTTCTAGTGGGAAGTGCCGGTTTCTCCATTGCCCATTTCCTGCTGGAAATCATTCATTTTTTTTTCTGAGTAATTTTAAAGATTTCTTTATAGGCTAAGGATATAAACCTTTTATCTGTCATTGAGGTTACAAAGACTTTCTCCCAGTAAGTAATTTGTCATTTCACTTTATTTATTTATGTTTTGCTAGCAAAGCACCAAAGTCAAATTTCACTTAATTATTATCCTGCTGAATGAAAATATTTTAACTTAGTGATTTTAGTGTAAATAGGAGCAGGACAGAATGTAATATCTAGATCTCATTCTGTCACCCCAACTGGAGTGCAATGGCATGATCATAGCTACTGCAGCCTCAAACTCCTGGGCTCAAGTGATTTTCCCACCTCAGCCTCCCAAGTAGCTCTAAGACTACAGGTGTGTGCCGCCATGGCCAGCTAATTTTTAAAATTTTTGCAGAGATGGAATTCGCTATGCTGCCCAGGCTGGTCTTGAATTCCTGACTTACCCCACCTTGGCTTGCCCATATGCTGGGAAGACAGGAGTGAACTACTGCTCCCAGCCAAGAGCTTACTTTTGTTTGCTAGGAGTGTTCTTGGTATTTTTTTGTATTTGAGACTTTCATGCTAGTGCTGAAGTATTACACTCACCATATGAGGTTTACAGGACTTTTGTTTTAATATTGAACAGAGGGAACTGTTTAGTTTTCCATCTTTGCAGGTATACAAAATGTGCCTACCAGGACTCTGCTTTGTATCCATTGGAAAGCAAGAAGTAATACAGTAAAACTGTAAATCGTAGAACTCTAGAAAAAAGCTTAGTTTGGTCTGGGATAAGAAGCACACAGGTGATGGAGCAAATCATGAAAAAGTCAACCCTTGATCCCAGGTAGCAAGCACTACACAGTGACAGAACACAATTCTTGGTTTTCATGATTGCAAGTCATAGCCAAGTATCAAGTGAGAAATTCAGTTTCATTTTCAGGGCTTAGAGAGACCAGGTGATTCTAGAAAAATAGGATTTAGTGATTAACCTCATGAGAGTGGGAGTTATTTATGTCTTTTTTCTCTCCCGCATCGCTTAGCATTTAGCCTTACTTTAGAGGGTCCTGTATTTGTTTTAAACTTGTAAAGACCTTTGAGTGCTTATTAAATGGAAAGCTTTCTTTGTGTGTGTGTGTGTATGTGTGTGTGTGTGTGTGTAGGTATGTATGCATGTATATAAGTATATATGTATTTAGAGAAAAAGTCTCATTCTGTAGCCCAGGCTGAAGTGCAGTGGCATGATTTTGGCTCACTACAACCTCCGCCTACCAGGTTCAAGGGAGTCTCCTGCCTAACCACCCAAGTAGCTGGGATTACAGGCACCTGCCACCATGCCCAGTTAGTTGTGTATTTTTAATGGAGACAGGGTTTCATCATGTTGGTCAAGCTGGCCTTGAACTCCTGAACTCAGGTGATCCACCCGCCCCAGCCTCCCAAAGTGCTGGGATTACAGGCATGAGCCGCCACACCTGGCTCTAAAGCTTTGTGTTTTTAAAGATGTTAGACAGGTTTCTTGTTTTTTGTTTGTTTGTTTGTTTAATAAAACCTTAACAATAATGTAGGAGAATAAGAGAGAGTTTTTCCAAAAAAGGGAAATCATTGTGATTATATTATCTTATTGGAATATAGGATAATATAGTCTTTATCAATCATCAAGCACACTATAAATTTCCATTTTAATAGGATTTGTACCTCAATTGAGGTTATACAGTTTTAAAGTTTTTAAAGTGGAAGCCAGTCCCGCCCCTGTCCTGGAGTGGGCAGGGACAGCGGTTGCATGGGCAGCTTTCCTTGTGACACCACAGGTCCTTCATGACACTCTGCTGTCTGGCCACGCCTCATTTCCCTTTCATCTTATTGACCAATGAGCTTGAAGCATTGAGGGCACGCCCCTATTCTGCATTCTACTGTGGCCCTGGTTACGCCTCCTCTGTCTCAGTCACACAGCTACGTGGCAGGTGACTGGAGGTGTATAGTTGTCCTCGCCTGGACTGTGCTGGTGTGGCCCCAACCCCACCGCCCTACCCATCCCATGATGTCCGAAGAAACCCTACAGAAAAAATTGGCTAAGGCCAAGGAAAAGGTAAAATGTACCAGGTTGCAGCACCCCAACTCAGCCCCAGGCTCCCTCTGACAGCCAAACTGCTGCCAGAGTCTGTACCACTCCTGAGGCACACCTGGCTGCCCCTCCCCCAGTGCCTGTGGGCTCCCCACACCCAAATCTTGTGAGCCAGCCCAACCCCCTCATGAGTCCTGCCCCTGCCCTCACCAGTCACCCCAGGGTGACTTTGAGCTGGTGACTTCTGGGGCTTCCCTCTCCATAGTCCACTCTTACCTCCTGCTACCCGAAACCCTACCTCCCTGGGGTCTTTGGGCTCATGTCTCCAAGCACCTGGGTGCCCCAGAACCTGCCCTCCACCAGTTGCCCCAGAGTCACTTTGGGCAGGTGACTCCTGCGGCTCCCTGCTCCATACACGGCCCTCACCTCCCACCGCCCCAAGCCTGACCTCCCTGGGCTCTTTGGGCTTGCGTCTCTAAGGACCTGGGTCCCAATCCTGTGACCCCCCTCCCCAATCTCAAAGTGGAAACTTGGGCATTGCACTCACGTGTCCCTCCCACCACTCCACCGAGGAGTGGAATGTAGTGATGTCATAGTCCCTCTAGGAACTGTCATTACTGCAACGAGACCGGTCTCTGGTCTTAGGACCCAGTCCCCTAAGTGTTCTTGCCAATTTCAGGTTCCTCTGGTTGCAGCACAGGTTTCCAGCTGGAAGGGGAATGGGGACCCTGGGACCTAGGGGAGAGAGGTTTCAGGCTGCCTTACTTCCTTAATACAGACATTGACAGTGTGAAAAGCCGACAAATCCCCCATGAGCTCAACACGTTAACAATGTCTCTGGGTGGCAATGGGAGAACAGGTTTGGTTTAGTTTTCTCCCAGGCTTCTACTCTCCAGAGAGATTTTAACATTGTTTCTGAGTTCTCCACCTCAGATTTGAAATCTCCATTTTCTGGGACCAGAGTGCTCCTCAGTCAGTGGTTGCTGGAGTGAGATCTGCCTATCTTCTGTGGAACAGATCTTGGGAAACTGAACTTGACAGCTTGAATCTTCCTCATCTCATCTCCACCTGGGGTACTTTGAGTGCCACAGGATAAATATGGGGCATCTTTCTGAAGCATCAGTTTCCTTTGAGTCTACTGAGAGACAAAACATTAATGTACTTAGGGGTGACTGTCACATACATTTATAAGAATATACAAGACTTCTCTCTGAAATGAGGGTTGGGTTGTCCTCTTTGTGTTAAGTTCCCAGATTTCACAGAAAGGCTGCCTTCTGCCATGAGCATACATTAATATAAAAGTTTGAGAGGTAGTGGTGCACTTCTTCACACTAACAGACGTGTGAGGGTGTATGACTCTAAACCACACAGTGTACAGTTCCTGCCTACTTAATATTTGCTTTTCTACCTCTGCCTCTGGTTTTGGTCCCTGGCAGCTGCTGATTCTTGGTAAAACCCCAGAGGTTGGAGTCAGAAGACTGAGTTTCAGTTCCATTATTGCCTTCTTTTCAGCCATGGTATCAATCCCTCTCAGTCACTAAGTGATTGTGACAGTACTTCCTACAGTTGTTGGTGGCATTAAATCAGATGGTCTGTAATGGTATTTTGTATAAACGGTAAAGCAAGATGTGACTGTAGGAGCTTGTAGTTCTCATGAGTATCACTGCTCTTCCTTTCCACAGCTGAGAGACTCTCATCCCCAGACCAGCCCTAGTGTTGGTAGAGGAGCAACTGACACCAAAAAGAAGAAAATAAATAACGGCGCTAACCCTGAGACAACCACTTCTGGTGGTTGCCACTCACCTGAGGATGTGAGTCTTGGCTGGCCAGGCTCCTGGGGACAGAGGGCACAAGGGGTGGTGGAGGGTAATTGAGATTGTGGAAGAACTCCCAGGCACTGGTTAAGAATTCTGGGTTTGAATCCTCTCCATCTGCTGGGGATATGATTTAGGGCAAATTCCTTCAGCTCTTTGGGCCTCTCTTTTCACATCTGTAAAATAGGAGTGGTCTTGTTTTACTTACATTTGTGAAGTTTAAATGAGATTTATCATTGCAGTTTTTATGTTAATCCCTAGTCCAGGGCCTGCTGTAAACTCTCCTTCTCGGGCTTGCGTTTCCTGAGGTAGAGTTAGAGAGTATCAGAGGTTTCTGTTAGCTCTGAGAGTCTGAGAGTTAAAGGCCCACTAGAATGGAAACCTCAGGGCCAAGGGCTCCTGTCTGCCTTTTCCGTCCTATCCCCGCTGTGAAGAACCGTCCCTGGCCCGCATGTGCTCAGTCAATGTTTGTTGAATGAATGCACCTTTCTAAATCACAAGCTGGCAGAAGGGTGGGCTCTTCTCACACTCCATCTCTGAAGATTTCTGTGACTGTCTTTTCAAGGGAATCTAGTTTCAGACTTTGAGTTCTGTGGCTGTGGGCAAAACCCAACAAAGACCCAAATCCTTTTTCTTTGGGAGTTGAGGACAGTTTACCAGTTCATGTTCCCATTGGGTCTAAGAACTTTGCCTTTAAAATCCATCCCTGGCCCCTGCCTACTGCTTCCTGGCCTGGGGAATAGAGTCGAGGGGCCACCTTCAGTCACCTTCCTTTGACTGAAACAACAGAACCAAGCTCAGCTGGAAGAAGTAACATGATTTCTTTGTTTGCTCATGACTGCTGGGTTTGGAGGGCACTCAGCCGTAGAGGCCCCAGTCTCCTCTTGCCTACTCCCAGCCTGGGGAAGAAGGCTCACCCCCCGGATCCCACCCCGTCCCCACAGGGTCCCTGATAACCTGGTCCCATGGGTGGGCCTGTCCTGGGGCAGTGGTGGTGTTCTGGGGGCATGTCTCTTGCTGTGCCATCTCTGCCTCCCCCTAGTAAGAGCTCTGTCTTCCTCTTTCTATAGGAAAAGAAGGCAAGCCACCAACATCAGGAAGCCCTAAGGAGGGAGCTAGAGGTGAGTGGAGGGTGTGAAGTTTCCTCCTGTCCTCTGGAGAAGGTTTCTTTGCTTCTCTTTCAGCATTTGCTTGTCTTTTCTCCCAAAGGCCCAGGTTCATACCATACGAATCCTTACATGTGAGAAAGCTGAGCTGCAGACGGCACTCTATTACAGCCAGCGTGCTGTCCAGCAGTTGCAAGGTGGGAATCTGGCACCCGGTCATCCTTCAACCTGGCACTTTGACAGGCCTTTAGGGGGAATCCTTTGGGCCGCATCTGAATGTCTCTCATTCCAGGAGAGTCCAGGCATCTGGTCGGCCGCCTGCATGATTCATGGAAGTTTGCCGGAGAGTTAGAGCGGGCTCTCTCTGCTGTCGCTACACAGAAGAAGAAGGCTGACAGGGTGAGTCCAACTACTGACTGTGTCCCCTGGGAACCCGGCTTCACAGATGGAGGAGTTGGCCTAAAACTCCCTTCTGCAGGATGGGGTGTCCTGCCCAGAAGGCAGCATGGCCATTTCTTGCTGCTTTTGTGTGTGGTGGTTAGAGGCCAACTAGTGCTGGGTCGGCTGCTGTGGGTGAGTTGGGGGGTGCTGTGGGGAGTGAGCACTGGACATAGAGCTCAGAGACTAAGTGCCCGCCCTTCCCATACTTGACTTGTTTTACACTGGCTCATGCCTGTAATGCCAGCACTTTGGGAGGCCGAGGTGGGTGGATCATCTGAGGTCAGGAGTTCAAGACTAGACTGACCGACATGGAGAAACCCCATCTCTACTAAAAATACAAAATTAGCCGGGTGTGGTGGCACATGCCTGTAATCCCAGCTACTTGGGAGGCTGAGGCAGGAGAATCATTGAACCCAGGAGGCAGAGGTTGTGGTGAGCCTAGATTGCGCCATTGCACTCCAACAAGAGCCAAACTCTGCCTCAAAAAAAAAAAAAAAAAAGAAAAGAAAAGAATAGAAAAGAAAAAGAAAGAAACAAAACAAAGATAGAAAAACAAATGAGACTGTGGGCTTGGAAGTGCCTTGAGAGCATGTGAGGTGTGACTGGGAGTGGGGAGTGGTGTGTGGAGTGGTCACGGTGGCTGTTGTTCCTGGTCGGCCAGCCGCTCCTCTGCCTGCTGTATCCTGACTTCACCTTTCTCTATTTGCAGTACGTCGAGGAGTTAACAAAGGAGAGGGACGCCCTGAGTCTGGAACTGTACAGGAACACGTAGGATGAGGGACGGTGGGATGGGAGGTCTGGGGGCTCTTAGCATGGGGGGGTGTGCTGGGAGGTGGGGGTACAGGTGAGCATGGTGAGAGGCTCATACAGGTTTTCATGTGTGCACAGGGAAGCTCTAGTGCCAGCTGTGCCACTGACTCATGGGGTAGCCTCAGGCAACTCATGTCTTCTCTCTGGCCTGCCACCTGGGACTTTTAATTCCTGGAGTCCTATCCAATGCCACGGTTCTGTGCTTGTGGGGTGAAAGCAGAGGGTTGATCACCACAGCGGTCCTTTCTGTTCTTCGTTCCTTGCTTTCTCTACTGCCTCTGGTCGTAGCATAACCGATGATGAGCTGAAGGAGAAAAATGCCGAACTACAAGAAAAACTTCAACTTGTAGAATCTGAGAAGTCTGAGATCCAGCTCAATGTAAAGGAGCTAAAAAGGAAGCTGGAGAAGGCCAAGCTCCTGCTGCCACAGGCAAGCGGCTGCAGCCCCAGGGGTTGTGGGATCCCTATCCGGCTGGGACCATGGTCTAGGGATCAAGCAGGATATGGGGAGTCTCCAGCCAAAAGCTAGAATATTTGGGTCCTTGTTCTGGTCCTGCTGTAGAATCCTCTAGAGTGTGCTAAAAATCTACAAATTGGGGCCCTGCCTGGGAAATCAGAATCTCAGAGTAGGGCTTGACAAAATATTTTATAGGATCATAGATAAAAACCATTGTTTGATAGATTACATTTATATGGGTATCTCATGAGTCTGTTTCCTTCTGAGGTTCAAACCAACACTTTCACTGTTCCAGCAGCAGCTGCAGGAGGAGGCTGACCACCTGGGTAAGGAGCTGCAGAGTGTGTCCGCGAAGCTCCAAGCCCAGGTGGAAGAAAACAAGTTGTGGAACCGCCTGTACCAGCAACAGGAAGAGAAGATGTGGAAGCAGGAGGAGAAGATACAGGAGCAGGTGGAGAAGATACGGGAGCAGGAGGAGAAGATACGGGAGCAGGAGGAGAAGATACGGGAGCAGGAGGAGAAGATGCGGAGGCAGGAGGAGAAGATGCGGGAGAAGGAGGAGAAGATGCGCGAGCAGGACGAGAAGATACGGGAGCAGGAGGAGAAGATGCAGAGGCAGGAGGAGCAGATGCGGAGGCAGGAGGAGGAGATGCGGGAGAAGGAGGAGAAGATGCGGGAGCAGGAGGAGAAGATGTGGGAGCAGGAGGAGAAGATGTGGAGGCAGGAGGAGAAGATGCATGAGCAGGACCAGAAGATGTGGAGGCAGGAGGAGAAAATGCATGATCAGGAGGAGAAGATGCGGAGGCAGGAGGAGATGATGTGGGAGAAGGAGGAAAAGATACGGGAGCAGGAGGAGAAGATGTGGAGGCAGGAGGAGAAGATGCGGGAGAAGGAGGAGAAGATGCAGAGGCAGGAGGAGAAGATGCGGGAGCAGGAAACGAGGCTGTGGCAGCAGGAGGAGATGCAGAAGCAGGAGGTGAGGCTGCAGGAGCTGGAGGAGAGGCTGGGGGAGCTGGGGCGGAAGGCCGAGCTCTGGGGGAGCAGGCGGAGGTGGGTGCAAACCCTGGAGATCATACAGAACGCCCTCACCACAACTTAGCAGATGGTGGTTGGCTCCCTCTGCTTTTCCACCAGTCTGTGGCGTACAGCTTCAATGGTGGGAAGAAGGGTGTGAGATTTGAGCCTGGGGAGGGAGGCATGGGCCTCTAGGCAAGGGAGGCAGTCACTTAGACCTGGAGGAAGGGGCTAGGAGCCAGGGGCCTGGGCAGATAACAGAGCCCTACTGTGCCCTCGCCACCCTGTTTATGGGCCCAGAATCTGGCAGCCAGCCACTGCCTACCCTGACGCCTATCCTGCAGGTGGAGCTGAAGAGCCAAGAGGCTCAGAGTCTGCAGCAGCAGCGAGACCATTCCCTGGGTCCCCTGCAGCAGTACGTGGCCGCCTATCAGCAACTGGCCTCTGAGAAGAAGGCTCTGCCCAGCTGCAGCAGCAGGAAGCTCAGGGCAAAGCGGTGGCCGAGGTGGCCCCCCAATAGTTGCAGGAGACCCAGTTGAGGGAGTTGATGAGGGCCGGGCCCGGAGGGGGGTGACCTAGCAACCTCCGTGCCTTCTCACTCTCTTTCCTGGCCCCTTAGGAGCACCTGGAAGCTGCCATCCAGCAGAACAAGCAGCTACACGCCCAGCTGAGCCTCATGGCTCTCCCTGGGGAAGGTATGGGAGATCGCTCAGAGGAGGAGGAGAGAGCCCCAGGAAGACGGGGGGACTGTTAGCAGCGTAGGATTGAGGAGTTGCAGGAGACTTTTAGAACAGCTGGTCATTATGCCAACCGGGTATCCTCACTAAGTTCGGCATAGATATGGCGACCTCCTGGGAGCGGGGGAACACCAGGGTTGCCTATGAATGGGGGAACTGGCCCAGGGCAGAAATGGAGCATGTCAGAACTCCCGTGTTGATTGGTAGTGGGACGGCACCTGGGCAACGTAGGGAGACGTTGGCTCTTCAAAAAAATAAAAGTAAAGAACGGCTGCTGATTTCCCTCTGGGGAGGGGCTGGCCAGGGTTGCACAGTGAGGGTGGGGGCAGAGGTGGGTCCATTGTTACCTCCCTTGTTGGGTTGTCTGAGGAGCCCTCTGGCCACTCCCCACAGGAGATGCACTGGACAGGGAGGAGGTGGAGGAGGAGGAGGCACCTCAGCCCATGCCAAGCATCCCAGAGGAACTGGAGAGCCAGGAGACCATGGTGAGCCTGACTCTTCCTACCCCAGCTTTGCTGTCTCCCTTGGTGGTCCCTCCCAGACCCCCTTATGCTCTTGGTTTCCCGCCTTCTGATTTCTCCAGACCCTCTAAGTCATGCAGCATTTCTGCGGGGGTGGGTGTGGAGGTGGGTGTGGGCACGGGTGTGGCAACTGAGCACCTTTCCCTCCAGGTGGAGCTGGTGTTTCCGCTTGTGAGCGACCATAACCAGGGACGTGGTGGATTGCGGGCAGCTGCCCAGAACCCTACCGAAGAGTCTGCACCAGGGACCCCGGTCCCTCAGGAGCTCGGGTCTGCCAACAAGCAGGGTGGTGAGTAGAGCCCTTGGGCGAGAGGGGCAGGCAGGAGCAGGGGAGGGCTCACACGGTGCTCAGTTTCCTGCCTTTCTCCCTCCAAAGATCTCTACAGCAAGCCCTGCCTGCCATTCTTCTACCGCGCACATGACAAGAAGGCAAAAATAATAAACATCTAAAAGCCGGCAGCGAGGCCTGGAGAAGAGTCAGCTGCCATGTGACTGCTTAGAATATAGTCAGAACACAAACCTGAAAAAAAAGAAAAGAAAAGAAAATTTATTTATTTTAAATTGTGACAAAATACTGGCCAGCCACGGTGGCTCACACCTGTAATCCCAGCAATTTGGGAGGCCGAGATGAATGGATCACCTGAGGTCAGGAGTTCAAGACCAGCCTGGCCAATACAAAAATTAGCTGGGCATGGTGGCGTATGCCTGTAATCCCAGCTACTTGGGAGGCTGAGGCAGGAGAATCGCTTGAACCCAGGAGGCAGAGGTTGCAGTGAGCTGAGATCGTGCCACTGCACTCTAGCCTGGGTGACAGAGCGAGACTCCGTCTCCAAAAAAAAAAAAAAAAGTTTCTTGCTTATCTTCCTTACATGTGTGTTTCTATTGTCTTTGGGTTTTTTTGTTTCTTTTTCTTGTTCTTTCTCATTTAGTCTTGTCTTGTCTTATGGCGTTCCTAGTAAACTTTTATCTGCCTCCAGAGAGTATTGACTTTGACTTTATGGCACACAATTGGAGTCAGCGCAGATCACCTTCATCTAGTTTGGGACTAAGCTGGTTCAAAGCAGGCTTTAGTTTTTGTGTCGGCTGGTCTATTTTTTATTCATTTGGACTCCTAGGGGTGGCCCTTCCAGGGTCCCCACCAAGGTCCCATCTCCTTACTGGGACCCAAATTCTCATTAGGTCATTTCAGCCCTGTGAGTGCTAAACATTCAGCTAGGCTCTCCAGCCTCTTAACTACCACTTCAGACTCAGTTTCTTAACCTCTTAGCCCTCTGTTGTTTACCAATCACCAAATGTGGGAAAAGCAGTACAGACTGTCAGGGTCACCTCCTAGGCCTGGTCACTCAAGTCCTGGCTGAGGTCTCCAATTACCTTCAAACAGTTGTTTTTGGTGGGGGGCACATTTTTGTCCGGGTTTTTAAACTGCTCTTGTAGGGAGGCTAATCTATAACAAGCTACCCTGCCTTCAGTGAAAACCTTCATGTCTTTTTTTTTTTTTTTTTCTGAGATGGAGTCCCGCTGTTGCCCAGGCTCTAGTGCAGTGGCAGGATCTCGGCTCAGTGTAACCTCTGCCTCCTGGGTTCAAGCAATTCTCCTGCCTCAGCCTCCTGAGTAGCTGGGATTACAGGCGTGTGTCACCATACCTGGCTAATTTTTATATTTTTTTTTTTTTTTTTTGAGACGGAGTCTTGCTCTGTAGCCCAGGCTGGAGTGCAGTGGCCGGATCTCAGCTCACTGCAAGCTCCGCCTCCCGGGTTTGCGCCATTCTCCTGCCTCAGCCTCCGGAGTAGCTCGGACTACAGGCGCCCGCCACCTCGCCCGGCTAGTTTTTTGTATTTTTAGTAGAGACGGGGTTTCACTGTGTTAGCCAGGATGGTCTCGATCTCCTGACCTCGTGATCCGCCCGTCTCGGCCTCCCAAAGTGCTGGGATTACAGGCTTGAGCCACCGCGCCCGGCCAATTTTTATATTTTTAATAGAGACAGGACTTCACCATATTTTCCAGGCTGGTCTCGAGCTCCTGACTCAGGTGATCTACCTGCCGTGGCCTCCCAAAGTTCTGGGATTACAGGCGTGAGCCACTGCGTCCGGCCCATCTGTCTTTTAAAAAATGTTTTTAATTTGAAGTATAATTTACATTCAGTAAAATACACAGATCTGCTTTACATTTTGATGACTTTTAACAAATGCATTACCCATATAACCCACCTCCTTTGAAGATATAGAACTTCCTATCATCCAGAAAGTTCTCCTGTGCTTTAACCCTGTCCGGCACTCCCCCAGCAGCTGATGAACCTGCTGAGGACATTGGTACAGGATTCTGGCCACCCCAAAAGAGCTGCTTTGACAAACCTGCTTGCCTTACCCAGCACTAAGTCCCTGTCTGCTCTCTCAAGATTTCCATCTTTAAACTGGTTGTACCTATAACCCTCCCTGGTCAAGTCAGTAGATAAACCCTGAAAATAAACACCCCTTCCTGGCCCAGCAGCCCACAGCCTAATCTTTCCTGTATCCCCAACTATCAGAAATGTCACTCGCCTGCTGGTTCACCTCACTGGGGTGGCAGCTGCACAGGAGCAGCTGGGCTCACCCGTTAAGCAAGAGGCCAATAGCTGGACAGTGACACTCAGACCCCAGCCTGGGTGAGCCTGGCTGAAAGCCCCCTTCTTTCTGGTCTGACTGTGGAGGGGTGGGGGGTGGAGCATCCACAACTCTACTGCGCTCCGCATCCTTCAGCTGTGCTTCCTCCTGGGAGACGGAGCTGCTCATTAATTTGGCCAAAACTTTCTTGAGGGCTGTAGGTTTGACAGGCTGGGTGTGTGGGGGCCACTGTGCTAGAGAGAGAGGCTGGTGTGTCAGAAGCAGCCACCTGGCCAGAGGAGGGGCAACGCCCTTGGTGTCCTCCTTCCCCTGGCTGGACACAGCGCCCTGCACTCTCCACATGTGACTGCTCCCCTCAGAGCCGCTTCCAGGGGAGGGCTTCTAACCCTGTGGGGGGGACACTGTGTTAGTTTACAGTGGGCCATGGCTCCCTCTGACATCTCCAACTCAGAGGCAGTGGAGAGAAGATGAGAAATTCCCTGCACCTCCTCCCTCAGCACCCACCTCTGCACACATCCACATACGGAGACCCTGACGGTGGTCCCTGGGAGTGCCGCCATCTGTGCCTCCTTTCCATGCCTGCAGCAGCCATGCCCACTCTCCAGATCCTCACCCACCTGGCTCAGTAAGGGCTGCACTGCCTGGGGTCCTGCCCCTATACCTGGGCCTCTGTGCCCATCAGTTCCCCCAGTCTGGTTCTTATTTCCCCCAACAAGTAGGGAGCCTATAAGGTCACCTGCTGAGCAAGCTGGGGGAGAGAGTATGGCGGGGCTGGGAGGATGAGGAGGAGAAGCTTATGGTCGTGCTGGAGACTGAGCGGAGCAGAGTCTATGCAGGCCCATTGGCTGCCTAGCCAGTGCTGATCCTGCTCTCACCCTCGTTTCTTCTTTAACAAAACCATGACCTCATTAAATATTGAACACCTATAAACCTCATGGACCCTCCTTCAGCCTCCCCACCATGCATTGGTGAGTCTAAGTCAACTCTAGTCATTTCATTCCTCTGGACACTGATTGCCTGGGGCTTGGGCATGAGCTGCCTCTTCACCTGAGCCTGAGCCACATGTGTCCTCTGCACCTACCAACTGATGCACTGGGCCAGGGAGAGCTCCGTCTCGATGGAGATGAGCTGTGAGGAGCTGGTGGCCGGGCGGATCAGGTTGTTGTAATGAGTTTTGTTCAGAGGGTCATCCATCAGCTTCTGCTCGGCATGGGCCACATGGCAGTCCCCTGGGTAAACACACAGACATGCTGGACCCTTGAGCAGCTGTCCCCCACTGCAGCTGACAGCTATGAAGCCGGAGCCGAGAGGGCCAGGGAGCACGGGCACCCCGAGGGCCAGCTGAAGCAGTGAAGGTGCTGGTGGGCCTGGCTCTCCCTGGGGACTTCAAATGACATTCATGACAGAGCTCAGTTACCTCCTCCCATGCCACATCTCTTCCTCCTCCTCCTCCCTCAATCAATGAACAGCATCCCACGCTCCACACATCTGATACGAAACTGGGTGTCTCTTCCAGACTCCTCCCTTGGTTCATCCAAGTGGCCACCAATTCCTGTCTGTCCTCCCATCTCCACAGCTACAGCCATGTCCCTGCCTCCCCCGCCCTGTCCACCTTCTGGTTTCTCCACCCGCACTCTGCCCCCGCCATCCATGTGCCATACAGTGGCAGACTGGTCTTTCTACAGCACACTGGACTAGGGCCCTTCCCTGCCCACAGCTGTCAGAGCTGGAGGTGGAGTTGAAACTCATGGTTTGGCATTCAGAGCTCTTTCCCCCTCAGCACTGGCTTATCCAGAGCGCTCACAGTGCGGGGCAGTTATGAATTTACCGTTTATGAAGAACTTGCCACATACTATTAGTGGTTTTTGAATCATGTCAGAATCACCCGGATGCCTGTGTAAATGTAAGTTCCCAGGCTTCATTCTCGGAGATTCCGGTCCTGTGAGCCTAGGGTGGGGCCCGGAAATCTCTATGGGGTGGTGCAGGCTGCCCCAGGACCACACCTAAGAAACACTGCAACTCCCCACACACTTCCAAGTCCCCAAATACGTAGGCAGGCATCTCATCTCCATAGAACAGATAGGGAAACTGAGGTCCAGAGTGGGGAAAGAAATGGCACAGGGTCACCCAGCAAGTAGTAGCAGAGCCACTACACACCCACTGCCTGCGGACACCATCTCTGATGACAGCTCCACCTCCCTACACGAACCTTGCCCACCCCCACCCCTACCTCCTGCTGCCCCTATGGTGGGTCTCTGTCCAAGGAAGATGTAGCCCTGGTCCTCTAGGCTGACTGGGGCTCAGAGGAAAAGCTTGGCCCACAGTGTAGGAGCTAGAAGGGTTCTTGGAATTCAGGTGGGGAAATTGAGGCCCAAAGAAGGGAGTCCTCAGATTTGAACTTTGTCTGGAGAAGGTCTGGGTCCCCTTCCTGAGTGGTAGGTTTGGCTTCACCAGCCTGGCCCTCAGTCAAGCTGTCTGTCCAGGCCCACCACACCTCGGGGTGGGTGACCAGAGGCGGCGGTGCCATAAAACACGTTTCCTGGGAGATCTACCCCCAAAGCTCAAAACATTGCAGGGCTGGTGATTTGGGCACGCCCCCTTCCCTCTCAGGTCGGTTTCCCCATCTCTACAATAGCTGTGTTGGAGGAGACTTCTCTCTGAGACTGAGCTGCAGATGTTCTCCCAGGTGCCTACACCTCCCAGGTTGCTGGCTCCTCTGTGCCCACTCTTCAGGACAGTCACCTCTTAGGTGAGGAAGGAGCTTCAGCCCTATCGGAAATGGGGGCCGGTGCAGCCCCAGCCTCCCAGACTGCTGGGGATGACCTGGGCTGCCTGCAAAGCCAGGCTACAGACACCCACCAGGGAAGGTGGCCCTGGCTCTTACAGCAGCTCTGAGAAGAGGCAGCCCCCAATCCAAACCTCGCTGAGTCACCCACACCTTCCCTCAGCTGAAAGAGGCTTTTAGGACATGCATCATCTCAAGTTCATACCCATGGGGTTGCTGAAAGAAAGGACAGTGTGGTATGAGCTGGTGCGAGGGAGGGCTGCTCTCTGCAGACTTTGCAGGGAGGGCACTTAGGAAAAAGGACAAATCTGGGAGGGTAACTAGCTCAGGGTTAAAGGGAGCGGATAGGGCTGGAGTGGGCTGGCCTCGTTGTCCTCCTTGGGCCTCCCAGCCTGGGCTCAGATGATTCAAGGGAGCAAGCACCTCCCTCTCCCAGACAGGGAGTTCTCGCCACGTTTTGGAATTAGTACCATTCCCTTGGGGGCTGGAGGGCAGCCCCCACCTCCAGATCTGGCTGGAACTGCTGCCTCAATTCTGGATCCAAAAGGGCCCCTGGCAGCCTCTCCATCTCCCTCCCAGTCCAGGGCCCCCTCTCCCCAGTGAAGGCCCCAACAGCAAATCTGACAACTGGAGGAACAAGGCAGGAAGGGCAGGGTCTGAGGGAGTGACCACCTTCAAAGGGCCGCTCGGCCACCTTCTCTCCAGGACTCTCAGGCTTGCTTTCATATCGCTCCCTCGACATCCTTTTGCTATCATCTGGCATCTAGACAGACAGATGGTCTTTAAAAACAACAACACTGTTGACGTGGAGCAGACGTCCCCTTTGGGATGGTTTGGAGAGGTTAGGGTTGAGGGCATCCTCTCCTCTGCAGACTGCAGCAGTAATAGGTGAGATATAGAAAGTAAATAAAGGCTGGGCATGGTGGCTCACACCTGTAATCCCAGCACTTTGGGAGGCCAAGGTAGGCGGATCACCTGAGGTCAGGAATTCGAGACCAGCCTGGCTAACATGGCGAAAATCCGTCTTTACTAAAACTACAAAAATTAGCCAGGCATAGTGGCGCATACCTGTAGTTCCTGCTACTCAGGAGGCTGAGGCAGGGGAATCACTTGAACCCGGGAGGCTGAGGTTGCAGTGAATGGAGATCTCATCACTGCATTCCAGCCGGGGTGACAGAGTGAGACTCTATCTCAATAAATAAAAATGTAAAATTACATAAATAAAAAAAAATACCCAGTCTGAAAAATAAGTTAATGTTTATCTCCATGAATGAAAAGCAGAAAAGAATACAAAGTCGCTGGAGGCTGAAGAGCCTGGACCCTGCTGGGCTTTGGAAACCAAAACAGTGACAGGTCCTTTGGGATAAAGGAATCAAATGACTCCTAGCTGGAAGCTAGGAGCTTGGGTGGACCCCAGTACTTGAAAGGATGCTGGTCGGGCGCGGTGGTTCATGCCGGTAATCCCGGCACTTTGGGAGGCTGAGGTGGGTGGATCACCTGAGCTCAAGAGTTGGAGACCAGCCTGGCCAACATGGTGAAACCTCGTCTCTAAAGTACATAAAAGTTAGCCGGGTGTGGTGGCACGCACCTGTAATCCCAGCTATTTGGGAGGCTGAGGCAGGAGAATCCCTTGAACCTGGGAGGCAGAGGTTGCAGTGAGTTGAGATCACACCACTGCACTCCAGCCTGGGTGATAAGACTCCATCTCAAACAAACAAACAAACACAAGTGTGCTGGAGGGTGGGGAGTCCGCTGCTGATCTGTGGTCTGTGTCCCTGGCTTTATGGGATGTATACCTCCCCAGTATCCCCAGGACAGGAGCTTGCAAATGCCGTAAAACCTGGAGGCCACTGCAAAACTGTCGACATCAGACTAGCAAAGGTGATAGGATGAAATAGGTTTTTACAAAAGTTTAACAAGTTTTTTTTAAATAAAAAAAAGAGCGATCTAATTATCGATAGAGAATAATATAATATTGGTACAAAACTGGAACAAGGATGTACAAGGACAGTTCATGGTAGAATAGTCTGAATGACCAGTCTTTGTCACAGGGAGAGGGCACAGGGCAGTGCTTAGCGCTCGGCCTCTGGAGCCAGGCAATCCGGATTTGTACTCCTGCTGCCACTGCTTACCTTCCCTGTGACCTTAGGGAAAATGACTTGCCTTCACTGTGCCTTAACTCCCTCGTAGATAAAGGGGGAAATAACCTCTACAAGAAGCCTTCTAGGATGAAATGAAATAATTCAAGGAAAGTAACTTAACAATGTCCAGAACATAGAAGACCAAATAGATGTTAGCTGTTATTAACTTTTATGAACATGAATTCCAAAATTTTAAATACAATAATACCAAGTCAAATGCAGCAATGTACACACACACACACAATGCATCGTGGTGAATTAGGTTTTATTACAATAATGCAAGGACAGAGTCAACATCAGATAATGCAATCTTAGCAAGCTAGCTTCCTTTTTTTTTTTTTTTTTTTTTTAAGACAAGGTGTCACTGTCACCGAGGTTGGGTTGCAGTGTCAACATCTTGGCTCACTGCAACCTCCACCTCGCCAGCTCAAACAATCCTCCCCACAGCCTTCCAAAGTGCTGAGTTTACAGGTGTGCGCCCCCACACCCAGCCCTATCTTCCTTAATGTAAAGCAATTATCATACTTAATAGTAAAATTTTAGAAGCACTTTTCATCAAAGTTAGGAAGTAGACAAGGGTATTTTCTATCACTGTCTCTATTGAACATGGCACTGGAGGTCCTAGGTAATGCATTAGGCTAATACATATGAAACTGCCATTTTTTTAGCTTATGGAGTGCAGTGGCATGCAGTGGCACAGCATCAGAAATGTATGTAATTCAACCGACAATAGAAATAAATTGGCCGGGCGAGATGGCTCATGCCTGTAATCCCAGCATTTTGGGAGGCCAAGGCAGGCAGATCACCTGAGGTCAGGAGTTGGAGACCAGCCTGGCCAAAATGATGAAACCCCATCTCTACTAAAAAAAAAAAATACAAAACTTAGACAGGTGTGGTGGCGGGTGCCTGTAATCCCAGCTATTCAGGAGGCTGAGGCAGGAGAATCTCAAGCTCGGGAGGTGGAGATTGCAGTGACCCAAGATTGTTCCACTGCACTCCAGCCTGGGCAACAGAACGAGGCTCTGTCACACACACACACACACACACACAGACACACACACACACACACAGACACACACACACACACACACAAGAAAGGAAAAGAAAGAAAGAGATGAAGGAAATAAAATTTTTAAATTGGAAAGAAAAATCTACCTGTATTTTCAGACCATATGATTGTCTATGCAGAAAATCCAGAAGAGTATACAGATAAGTTATTAAGATCAGTAAGAGAGTTAGCAAGGTTTTTGAATTCAAGATCCACTTAAAAAACTATTAGCGTTCCCATACATCAGTAATAACAAATTAGAAAATGTAATAGAAAAAGAGATTCTATTTGCAATAGCAACAAAACCCTGACAATGTATCTAGCAAAATATACACAAGGCCTTTCATGAAGAGTATTGCCATAGCCTGAATGTGTCTCCCAAAATTCAAGTGTTAAAACTTAATTCCCAAGATGATAGTACTAAGAAGTGGGGCCTTTGAGAAGTGATTAAGACATAAGGGCTAGCCCTCATGCATGAGATTAGTGCCTTATAAAAGGGCTTGGGGGGGTGGTAAATCTGTCCCTTCTGCCTCATGGGAACATAGCATTTGTCTGCTCCAGAGGAAGCAGCATTCAAGGTACCATCTTGGAAGCAGAGACCAGGCCCTCACTAGACACTGTATCTGCTGGAGTCTTGATCTTGTTCTTCCCAATCTCCAGAACTGAGAAAATAAACTTCTGCTCTGTGTGAATCACCCAGTCTCAGGTGTTTTGTTACAGCACTGCAAAGGGACTAAGACAAATATAAAACTTTCCCAGGCACTTAAAGGAAGAACTGACTAAATTGAAATATATGCCATATGTGTTATGAATCGTAGGACTCAATGCTATAAACATACTACTCAATGAATTAATCTATATATTCAAGAAATTCCCACACAATCCAAATAGAATTTTTTTGTTTTGTTTTGTTTTTTTTTTTTTTTTTGTGGAACTTGACAGGCAGATCCTAAAATTCATATAGTCATTGAGGGGCCAAGAATAGTGTAGCAGGCCTGGCGGACCTGGTGGCTCACACCTGTAATCCCAGTACTTTGGGAAGTCAAGACGGGAGGGTGGCTTGAACCCAGCACTTCAAGACCAGCCTACGCAACATAGCAAGACGTTGTCTCAAAATACTAAAAATAAGTAAATAAATAAATGAAAAGAAGGTTAAGTATGCACATTTTTTTTTTTTTTTTTTTTTTGAGACGGAGTCTTGCTCTGCCGCGGGGGCTGGAGTGCAGCCGCCGGATCTCAGCTCACTGCCAGCTCCGCCTCCCGGGTTCACGCCATTCTCCTGCCTCCGCCTCCCGAGTAGCTGGGACTACAGGCGCCCGCCACCTCGCCCGGCTCATTTTTTGTATTTTTAGTAGAGACGGGGTTTCACCGTGTTAGCCAGGATGGTCTCCATCTCCTGACCTCGTGATCCACCCGTCTCGGCCTCCCGAAGTGCTGGGATTACAGGCTTGAGCCACCGCGCCCGGCCAAGTATGCACATTTTTTTGTGAATTTCAATTTTATAGTGTTTTGTTTTGTTTTGTTTTTGAGACAGGGTCTTGCTCTGTCACCCAGGCTGCAGTGCAGTGGTGCCATCTTGGTTCACTGCAACCTCTGCATAGGCTCAGGCAATCCTCCCACGTCACTCTCCGGAGTAGCCGGGACCACAGGTATGTGCCACCACACCTGACTCATTTTTGTATTGTTTTGTAGAGATGGGGATTTTCCATGTTTCCCAGGTTGCTCTCAAACTCATCCACCTGCCTTGGCCTCCCTAAGAGAGATCACAGGCATGGGCCACTGTGCCCGGTCTAGTGCTTTCTTTTTTTTCTTAACCAAAAAAACGACGAAGCCTCAGGAGCAAAAGTTGATCCACAAGTAAATTTTATTGGTAATGTTTTTGTGTGGACCTTACGCAGAGGGAAAATTAGTCTGCATTATGGTGTATCCAGACTAAATGACTGATATTAAAATGAAATTATCCTTAGGATTTGCAATCTTCGAGAAAACTCTTTCATGTTTATGTTTTTGGGTTAGAAATTGTCTTCATTTACATTTCAGAACAGTGAGTCACAGAGGGATTAAGTAACTTCCTCAAGATCTCACAAGTCTTTGATTTGAACCCAATCTTTTAACTCTGTGGAACTCAGAGTCACTCTTATTTGGAAAAACTTTTTAACTGATGTGGATCCTCTAATATGGGCTTCCTATTATTCATTCTCTGTGAGTCCTAAAGTTTTGCAAGCAGGCAGAATTCATTTTGCCAATTATGGGATTTTTCCCTCAGTTGCAGTCAAGGTTCATAAAACTATAACCATTTATCTTTAATTAGAAAATTTTTTTTGAGACAAGGTTTTGCTCTGTTGCTCAGAAGGTAATCCAGTGGCACAGTAATAGCTCATTGTAGCTTTGAACTCCTGGGCTCAAGGGATCCTCCGCCTCAGCCTCCCAAGTATCTGGGACTACAAGTGCATACCATCACCTCTGGCTAATTTTGTTAAAAGATTTTGTAGAGATAGGGTCTTGCTGTGTTGCCCAGGCTGGCCTCAAACTCCTGGCCTCAAGCAATCCTTCCTCCTTGGTCTCCCAAAGTGCTGAGATTCCAGGTGCCAGCCACTGCACCTGGCCAAAACTATAACTTTGAGACCATAGACGGAGATGTGGGAAGGCATTTGGCAGGAATGGGGGTGTGTATTATCTGTGGCATAAGGAAACTTTACAGAACTAGGGTCAAAAGTATACTTTCTAGTTCTTTCCCATGGCTTTTCACTTTCATGTAGTCCTTATCAGGCAACTGAGGTTTTATATACGTCCTCTGATTCTTAGAACATGAAGGTGTAGTATTCAAGTTTGGTCCTTTGAAACCATAAATTTTGTGGGAAAAAAAAAGAAAATTGAAAAATTTCCTCAGCAGATACATATTGATCATCTGTTATATAGTCATGAGAAGTGGTTCTGTTGAACATGTTTATTTTATCAGATTCCAATCCTAAACCAGGCATAGAATGGAAACCATGAAGATAGGATGAAATAACTTCTGAATGTTTGAAAAAGTGTACTTAAAAATAAATACCAGGTTTTTTTGTTGTTGTTGTTGTTTGCTTTTTTTTTTTTTTTTTTTTTTTTTTTTGAGACAGGGTCTCACTCTGTCACCCAGGCTGGAGTGTGGTGGTGCAATCTCACCTCATTGCAAACTTGACCTCCCCAGCTCAAGTGATCTCCCACCTCAGCCTCCTAAGCAGCTGGGACTACAGGCGCATGTCACCATGACCAGCTAATGTTTTGTATTTTTTGTAGAGACACGGTTTCACCATGTTGCCCAGGCTGGTCTAGAACTCCTGACCTTAAGCCATCCTCCCCACCTCAGTCTCCCAAAGTGCTAGGATTACAGGCATGAGTCACCATGCCTGGCTGAAAATACCAGGTTTTTAAGTATCAGCACTACCTCTTCAATCTTTTCTATTACTATGTTGTCCTCAATGGTATTTTTTATTTAATTAGAGCAGTGCTGTTCAATAGAACTTTCTTTGAGGATGGAAATCTTTTATGTCCCTGCTGTGTGGCACAGAGCCACTAGTGACATGTGGCTTTTGAGCACTTGACACATCTTGTGCAGCACAGGAACTGCATTTTTAAGGAACTGATACGCCACACGTGGCTACCGTATGGGCCAGGGTCAGATTGGATGATCTGTAAGGACTCTGCTTCATCGGTGTCATTTTCTAACTGACAGAAACCTTTAGTCTTTTTTTTAAAAGCAATGTGTTTATTTAAAAGAATTCATAAAATACAAGTAAATAAATTAACTGATTACCTGAGCATATATCCTTACGGACTTATTTTTTTCTGCATATATATTTTGGGAAATTGAATATCTGCCATTTTTTTAATCTGAGATACAGTCTACCTCTAAAAAGATATGATTATAACATTCTCACTTTTGTTGCCATTCGATCAGGTTATAGAAAAACAGTTAAAGGACAGAGGATGGTTGAGAGATTATATGAAGAGAAAATGTGATTGAGTGTGGTAGACTTGGGCCTACCTGAATGTCAAGAGAATGAGTGTTTTCCAGTAAGAAAATTCCATTCTAGGATCCTAAAAGGAAGGTCTGATCTGGAGAAAGCAAGCTACATAGTACTAAGCCATTAAGGAGACATGGAGCCAGGACTTGCTACCTTGGTCATATTCTCATCATGCCCTCTTGGAAACCCAGCCTTGTTGAGTAGCCTCTCTGCTTTCTCTCCTTATAGTTCAACCTGTTGGTTCCAATCAGTTCTTTTCCAGCCCACTTATTATGCATTTACTATCACAGTCTAACAGCCTCTCTCTCTATATATATATATATACACACACACACACATATATATGTAATGTATATATATTAGATATATATGTGTATATACACATGCATATATATATATATATGTATCTTTATTTTTGGTCTGTGGTCATCTATTGAAATCTTTCTGTCTTACTGAATTCTACAAACATGTAAAGCACAGCTTGTGATCCTGTCTCCTCCTCTGACCCCATTCTCCCATTCTTTAGTGTTTAGGCTACATTCTTTAGAGTTTTTCAGTGTGACCCCAATATACATTACCAACCTCATTTTCCAGCATCTTCCTTTAATTTTCTCTGTACTTCTCACTGATTCCCAGAGCTCATACCTTTATTTTTCTGCCCCTGTTGTTTGCTCCTTATTTCTCTCTTAAAAATAATAGCTTTATTGAAATATAACTCACATATCATACCATTCCCCCATTTAAAGTGTACAGTTCAATGATTTTTTATTATATTTGCAGCATTGTGCAATCATTATCACATTCAATTTTAAAACATTTTCTTTGCCCCACAAAGAAACCCAATCCCCTTAGCCATCACTCCCCATTTCCCCTTCCCCCAGCACATAGCAAAGTGATCATCTACCTATTTGCTCTCTGTAAGATTTGCCTATTCTGGACATTTTGTATAAATAGAAACATGCAATATGTGGCCTTTTGTATCTGGCTTCTCTCACTTCGCTTCATGTTTTCAAGGTGCATTCATGTTGTGGAGCGGATCTGCACTCATTCCTTTTTATTGCCAAATTGTATGATACACAGGTATTCCTCACCTACTGTGTCCTGATAAACCCATCTTCAGTGAAAATATCATAAGTTGAAAATGGATTTACTACCTTGGTAAATCTATTCTAAAGCCAAAGAATCTCATGGTGAACCATCGTAAGTTGGAGACCATCTGAATGACATTTCTGTTATCCATTCATTGGCTGACAGACATTAGGTTGTTTCCACTGTTTGCTCCTTATTTCTCATACCTGAAAAGTCCTCATTCCCTCCCTTCTTATCCCATGTTCAACTCATTGAAGACCTAGCTCAAAAGTCACCTCCACAAAACCTTCCTTGATACCTCTTTCCTCTTCAACTCACTTGAACATTTTGCATTTAATTTTCCTTTTTTTAGACAGAGTCTCACTCTGTCACCCAGGCTGGAGTGCAGTGGTTTGAACTCAGCTGACTGCAACCTCTGCCTCCCAGGTTAAAGCAAATCTCATGCCTCAGCCTTCCAAGTGGCTGGGACTACAGGTGCGTGCCACCATGCCTGGCTAATTTCTTTGGTGTATATATATGTTTTTTGTTGCTGTTTGTTTTTGTTTTGAGACACAGTCTTCCTCTGTCTCCCAGGCTGGAGTGCAGTGGCACAATCACGGCTCACTGCAACCTCTGCCTCCCAGGTGCAAGTAATTCCCCTGCTTCAGCCTCCTGATTAGCTGGGATTATAAGTGTGCGCCACCACGCCCAGCTAATTTTTGTATTTTTAGTAGAGATGGGGTTTCACCACATTGGTCAGGCTGGTCTCGAACTCCTGACCTCGTGATCCACTCGCCTTGACCTCCCTAAGTGCTGGGATTACAGGTGTGAGACACCATGCCTGACTTTTTCTTTTCTTTTTTTTTTAGTAGAGACTTTCGCCATGTTGACCAGGCTGGTCTCAAACTGCTGGCCTCAAGCCGTCCTCACATCTCAGCCTCCCAAAGTGCTGGGATTATAGGCATGAGCCACTGTGCCTGGCCTGCATTTACTTTTAATTATGAAGTATTTTGAACTCAGAACAAAAGGAATGCTCAATACATAAGCACGCATCACAAAGTATTAAAATTTTGTCGTATTTGCTTCTGATCTTACTTTTTATAGAAACTGAAGGTCTTAATACATTTCTTTCCCTTCGTTCCCAGAAGTATGACAATTATCCTCAAAGCTGAAATATATCATTCCCATGCATGTGTTTTATACTTTCCTAGTACAATTTGGCTGTGTCCTCTGCTCCGGGGCTCATCAAGTTGAATCAAGGGACTCACGATCCTCGTCCATGTTCATTCAGGTTGTTGGCAGAATTTAGTTCCTTGTGATTGTGGGACTGAGGGCCCGTTTTCTCACCCGCTGCTGACCAGGGGTTGCTCTCAGCTATTTAAAGGCTCATGTCCCAGCCCGTGACACTCTCACAACATGGTAGCTGACTTCTTCAAAAGCATCAGGAGAATCTTGCTCTAGTCTGCCACATAACCTAGTCACAGGAGCGGCTATCCCACTATTTTCACAGATCTTGGTCATATTCAAGGGGTGGGAACTCCTCTGGCTGTGTACACCAGGAGGCAGGAATCTTTTCCTTCCTTCCTTCTTCCTTCCTTCCTTCGTTCCTTCCTTCCTTCCCTCCTTCCTTCCTTTTCTTTCTTTTGTTTTTCATCCCTAAAAGAGGCAGAAATTTTGAGAGGCAGGAATATTTTCCCTAACAGAGATAGGTTTGTTTAGAGTAATGTCCTACTTAAAAACAAACAAACAAACAAACAAACAAACAGAACCCCCCATAAAGTCTTTTTTCCCTGAAAGAGGCAGGAATTTTGAGAGCCATCAGAATTCCACCTGCCACAGTGCAGAAATCGGCATTTTTCCCAAGTCTGCAGCCATGGTGTTTCCGATGGCTCACACTGCTTTATTCCATTTTTAAAGAGTATTTTATTGAAAAGCATTAGGGTTATGGTTTAAAAAATCTTTTCCCTAATAGAGATGGGTTTGTTTAGAGTAATGTCCTACTTTTGACTGAAAAGCTGAGATTCACTGTTACGTAAAGTCATTTTATAGCCTTATTAATCTGGGTGCCTTTAAAAATGGTATCAAGCAGTGTTTCTCAAAGTGTATTCTGTTAGCCACCTGTATTGGAGAGTTGGAAGGAGAGAGTCTCTATTTTGAATTTACGGGACAAAATTCTAAAATACTTTTTATGACGAAGGACCTAATAAAATGTGCCTGTATATATAGAAATTTGCTGTCATTGACCTCTGTGCCTACAAACTCCAGTCCTGGGGACAGGCATTCTTACTGTTTGCTGAGGGATGATGATTTGTAGATTCCAGAATATCTCAGTGTGAATTTTGGTGAGAATCACTGCACTGAAAAGAATGGCAGTATTGCAATTATACATGGGGGTTTTGGTACTTTATGTATATAAAGTGACTCTGAATTTAAAGGTATGCAATGTCTTCTTTTTTGAAAGGGTATTATGGACACTGGCAAAATAATGCAAACTTTGCTTTCCTTGGTCAGGCAGGACAACCCAAAGATGGTCAAGGTCACCAGGTATGTATGACATTTTGACATATAATATTTTTCTCATTTGAAAGAGGATTAAGTGATTGCTTCTTTGTAAGGATAAATGTTTTCAACTGTCATTTTATCTTTAAAAGTACTTTAAAATTATATAAGACTTAAGATATAATCCTTTTAAATAATTTTGTCATGTGTTAATAAAACTTATAATTATGGTCACTTCCTTGCCTAATATTAACATTTGTCTTATTCAGCATGCTGGGAAAAAAAAACTCAGTTTGTCCTGAGTAGGATGACAGAGAATTTTGGGTCCCCCTTATAAAATTAAGAATCAGGATTCCAAAGGGGGTGAGGAAGTGATAGGAGGGAGTGGACCCTGAAGATCTGGACCTCCTAGAATTGAGTGGTGGATGCTGCATCTTCTTTGTGTCTATGGTGAAATGTTATAATGCCTGCTTCCCTTTTTTACTAAGTCAGCCTCAACTCCTCACCTTCCCTGTGCTGTTTGACTTTTGCTTTTATAGTTCTACCTGTGTTTCTCATTTTAGTTTCATCTCTCCACAACTCTGGAGTGGCATTGTTATTCCCACTTTACACATAAGGATACTGAGGCATAGGGAATTGCCCAAAGGCACCGAGCTAGTCAGCTATAGAGATGAGATTTGAATCCAGGGAACCTGACTCAGAGTTTATGCTTTTAGTACTTTAAGTTTTAATAGAATGACATCAAACTGGCATTTAAGAATATGTTGTTTTTTTTTTTTTTTACAGTGTCATTAAAAAATTTAAGTCTCTGATCAATCTGCAGTTTTTATGTGGGGGTCAGGTAGTGATCTAACTTTTTTTCCTAAGTGATTGACAGGTTTTTATAAACCCCTTTAATCACAGTATGTGTCGAGCATCTTTGAATCAGAGTAAGCCTTTAGTGAGCCATGTGTCTGTAATTTGACCGTATGGGCTTTTCTAATATCCAGTTCAAGTGTTTCTCAGTGAGTTTCTCATAAATAGATTTGGGAGAGGCACTATGAGAGTCTGAGTGATGTGTTATAGGACACTAAGTAGTATCCTAAGAAATGGCAAAAACCGCAATCACTTTTGCACCAACCTAATAGAAACTTACCAGTGCACTTGCTTATTTTTCTACCTGCTCTTTATGGTTTTCAATGTCAACCTACCGTGGCATAGACTTTAATCCTCTGGGTATGCTTTTGTTGTTCTTTCCTGTATATGCTGTGGAATTGAGATAGACTGGTTCGTGAGAGACAGATTTTGTGTTGCTGCAGGTAGGACATGCTCAAAAAATACTTGGGTCATTTGTTGACACAAGCCAACTATTCGCCATAGTTTTGAAGCACCGATCTTGCATACATTTCATGTATCTTCCATGAACTCCACATCAGTGCTACTTATAGGATACTCAGAGAGAAATTCAACACTAAGGACTAAGATTGTCAGAGAGAGTTGAGTTTTGGAGAGTCACAAATCTTGTAATGTCTAAGATTTGTAATGTCTCCCTGCTGAGAATTAGTTGTGGCTTCCTTGGAGGTGATATCACCTCTGTTGAGAATAAATGGCCTACTGTGATCACACCACTGCACCACTGCTGCACTCCAGGCTGGGCGACAGAGCAAGACCCTGTCTCAAAAAGAGAAAAGAGACAATGCATGGCCTAGATGATGTCTAAGGTTCTTCCCACCCAGTTCCTGTTTTCCTGTTCTAGGCAGAGCAGTAAAGTGAGAAAGACACGGATGTGGGAGTTTAGTCCGGCATTTCACTGCCACTTACCCTGAGAAACGCTTCCATATTTAATCTCTCTGAACGTATTTACTCATCTTTAAAGGGGAATGATTGTTAACATCTTTTTCTCAGGGGAACTATGTGAGTCAAGGAGATAATATATTTGAAAATCTTTTTAACTGCAAACACTGATTCACTGTTGGGCTACAATGTGATCTCATTGTAGTGAGCAGCTGGCTAACTGCTTAATTGTGCCTTTAGAATGTAGGGAAGACAGCAAGATTTTTAGCATATTATATACGCAGTTGGTTCTGGAACTGTAAACATACTCTTTTTTAACGGAATTATGAGTCACATAAAATTCACTCTTTTGAACTTGTACAATCCAGTGGTTTTCGGTATATTCAGAGTTGTGCATCTACTACCACCATTTCATTTTAGAACTTTTCATCAAACCCAAAAGAAACCCTGTACCCATTAGCAGTCAGTCTCCCTTCTCCCAGCCTCTGGCAACTACTAATCTACTTTCTACAGAAAGTCCGTACAGATTTGTGTATTGTGGGCATTCCGTATAAATGGACTCATGCAATATCCTGTCTTCTTTCACTCACCATAGTGTTTTCAAGGTTCATCCAGGTTGGAGCGTGTATCAGTACTTCGTCCCTTGTTTTGACTGAATAATATTTCATTGTATGACTATATCCCATTTTGTTTATCCATCTGTTGGTGAACATTTGGGTTTCTACCTGTTGGCTCTTATAAACAACGTTGATTTGAATGTCTGTGTGCAAGTTTGAATACCTGTTTTCAGAAGTATATAATTGCTAGGTCATATGGTAACTCTATGTTTCACATTTTGAGGAATTGCCAGACTGTTTAACAAGGTATATGTACTATTTTACACCAGTAAAATATGAGGGTTCCCATATCTCCACATCCTTGACAACACCTGTTACTGTCTTTTTTATTATAGCCATCCTAGTGGCTGTGATGGGGTATCTCGTTGTGGTTTTGACTTGTGTTTCTCTGATGACTAATGATGGTGAACATGTTTCCATCTGCTTATTGGCCATTTGCATATATCTTCTTAGGAGTGGTTACTCATTTACAGTATGGAAAATGCTTCAGATGCAACAGGCCTTAGAGATGGAGCTTTATTAAACATTCAGATCTGTAGCCCTATGAGGTGCTGAGTTCTCCTGAACTCATACAGATTGCACTGAGTTTAGTGATGCCTTTTCTGGAGCATTCCTGAGTTCAGGTAGAGGAAAGGGTTTTGGCTGGGATTGGCTCGTTATGTTCTTTCTAAATGGAAAAGGAATTGAAGTGTCTCCTCTATCCATTTACTGGAAGAGTCATGAGAGACATGATTAGATGATCCCTGGGAGCCTACTGCTTAGGTCAGTGGTTCGCTACTTAGGCTGCACATTGGAATCACCTGAGAGGTAAAAAAAAAACCAAAAACCAGGACAACCTATGCCTGCGTCTCATCTCCAGCAATTCTGATGTGATTGGTCGGGGCTGTGACTTGGGTAGCCTGCGCCTCATCTCCAGCAATACTGAGGTGATTGGTCAGGGCTGTGGCCTGGGTAGCCTGCGCCTCATCTCTAGCAATTCTGTTGTGATTGGTCGGGGCTGTGGCCTGGTAGCCTATGCCTCATCTCCAGCAATTCTGATGTGATTGGTCGGGGCTGTGACCTGGGTAGCCTGCGTCTCATCTCCAGCAATACTGAGGTGATTGGTCAGGGCTGTGGCCTGGGTAGCCTGCATCTCATCTCCAGCAATTCTGATATGATTAGTCGGGGCTGTGGCCTGGGTAGCCTGCATCTCATCTCCAGCAATTCTGATGTGATTGGTCGGGGCTGTGACCTGGGTAGCCTGCGCCTCATCTCCAGCAGTTCTGATGTGATTGGTCGGGGCTGTGGCCTGGTAGCCTATGCCTCATCTCCAGCAATTCTGATGTGATTGGTCGGGGCTGTGACCTGGGTAGCCTGCGTCTCATCTCCAGCAATACTGAGGTGATTGGTCAGGGCTGTGGCCTGGGTAGCCTGCATCTCATCTCCAGCAATTCTGATGTGATTAGTCGGGGCTGTGGCCTGGGTAGCCTGCATCTCATCCCCAGCAATTCTGAGGTGATTGGTCAGGGCTGTGGCCTGGGTAGCCTGGGTTGTGTTTTTTTAATGGTACCAAGTGATTCTGATGTGCCGTCCAGGTTGAGAATCACTTTAGGCCCTTTCCAACTCTTTAAACACATGTATTTACCTAGGAAGGTATGAAAGCGTAAGTTTTCTTGAGACTGCCTTTAACATCTATAAAGACTTTCAAAGCCGCTTCCAAAACTTTTTTAAATGGCTGAATATTATTCAACAGGCACCATTTGGGTTATAAAATTAGCTTTTGGTAGAGTTGACTCATACCGCCTGCAGCTTTTGCTCTCAAAAATAAATACTGGTTCTTTAGGCACACTAGTTGTTTTAGCCTAAAGTTTCTCTTTGTAAGCCAGTTATTAAAAGTTGTGATGCAGCCAGGGTGAAGTGGCACACACCTGTAGTCCCAGCTACTCAGAAGGCTGAGGTGGGGGGATCGCTAGAGCCCAAGAAGTCAAGGCTGCAGTAAGCTGTGATTACAGCACCGCATGGCAGCCTGGGTCACAGAGCGAGACTCGTCTCTTTAAAAAAAGAGAATGCTGTGATGAAAGGTGATGCTCGCCTCTCCCACACCCTTTTACAGTTTAGGGATTGTATTTCCAAGGCTTCTGGACTGAGAAACCTTATCTTTTCATCTTTGCTCATTGACACTCTATTCCCCATTCGTCCTCCTGATTAGCTCCCCTGCGATGGACACACGGGTAGTCAGGACACACGGGTAGTCAGGGCACAGGTCTCTGAACTGTCCTTCAGGCTCCAGGTGATCAACCAATGCCCTTGTCTTCAGTGTCAACTCATTGCTGCCCCTTCCTAGTAATCCCCACAATTTAGCTCTCCATCTCATAGACTTTCCTTGGGTGTGTTAACAGTAACCGTGGCACACTCAGCATGGATGAAATGCAACAGTGTTTAGAAACATTAATCTTCTCTTTGTAATGCCCTGTAGTCTCTCTGTATGTTATGTCACATTTTTTAACTAACAGCTTGCTGGTGAAAAGGACCCCACCAAGTCTTGGCTATAGGCCAGACAGTAAGGGAATTACTTTTTTTTGTCACTCATTTAATCATCTTTAACTTAAAAGAGTTTTATGTGAAATGGCTTATAATTGCTTAGAGACTATTTGTAGAGAGGCGCATTTGCCAGTATTAGATTGAAAAGTGATGTATTCTGTATCTAAATGATGACTTATGATTCTTTTCAGTTGTTGGATTTGAAATTCAGATGACTTTATTGTAGGATATGCCCTTGACTCTAATGAAGACTTCAGGGATTTGAATGTAATTGCTTCTTTTTCTCACTCATTTTTCAAAACCCGCTTAAAAATTTAGGAAAGAGAATTGTTTTGTCCTTCCAGCAACTCATAATTTGAACAGACTGATGGTTTCCATTAGTCACGTAAAGTCACGTCTAGTACTGATGTCCTTAGAAATGGAATCTGGCCAGGCCAGGGTGACACTTCTTGTTGGCTGAAATAATTGAACAGCTTTAACATATAATAACTTTTGCATTATTATTTCAGATGATAAATCTGGTCATAAGAAAGAAAGAAATGAACTGGGCATGCTGACTTACACCTGTAATCCCAGCACTTTGGGAGGCTGAGGGGGGGCGAATCATGAGGTCAGGAGATCGAGACCATTCTGGCTAACACAGTGAAACCCCGTCTCTACTGAAAAATACACAAATTTAGCCGGGAGTGTTGGCGGGTGCCTGTAGTCCCAGCTACTTGGGAGACTGAAGCAGGAGACTGATGTGATCCTGGGACGCAGAGGCTGCAGTGAGCCAAGATTGCGCCGCTGCACTCCAGCCTGGGTGACAGAGCAAGACTGTGTCTCAAAAACACAAAGAAACAAAACAAAACAAAACCCAAAAATCTACATATTAAGACAAGAAACAAATTAAACTAATGGTACAGACTACTGCTTTGTTTTCAGAAGATACCCTCCCCAAAAGTTACTGGTCTAAAATACAGTAGTACTATCTCTGTTTAGTAAGGACCCTGGCAACATAACAGTGTTCTTATATGTAAAATGCTGTTCTTGCCTTTCATTTCAGAATATACTTTTTAAATGTGAATGTCTGGCTTTTCATTTTATAGTATGTTTGTGTCATTAGTGAAACTGGAAAAGCAAAATACAAAACAAGCCTCAGTTGAGAGTTCAAGTTGAGTCTGGAAACCTCTGGAGTCCTATGGACATCGCCAGTAAAATTATCAATGTTCTAGTTCTGTGGCCATCTGCTTAGTAGAGCTTTTTGCATGTATCTTCTAAGAACTGTATCTGTTTTGTACTTTAGAAATATCAGTTGCTGCATTCCTAAAGTGTTTATTTGCACTATGAGCCTATAGACTATCAATTCCCTTTGGGAGGATTGTGGTTTAACTTGTAAATGAAATAAATCACTTAAACCACACCACTGTTGAGTGAAACACTGAAATCATATCCATAAGAAATAAGGAGAAGATATATTAGTTTTATAATTGGTATTTTAATTATTATATATGCAGGAAAGAACACAGGTGATTGAATATTGTTAATTTTACCACTGTGTGTTTAGAAAAGTAAGAAGCAGTCAATTTTCACATCAAAGACAGCATCTGAGAAGTTTTGTGATGTCTAATAAGTCTATGTCCCCAAAATATTTTAGTAGTGTTTCAGTAGTGTCACCTGTAGTTTTCAAGTTGTTCATATTGTTACTGGTGAATCTTTGTCAGCAGTTCCTTTGAAATGCAAATCAACAAATTCCCAAAAATTACCGCTTTTTGAATTCTTCAATGTAAATATCCTTAAAATAATGTCTGTCTCTTTAAAAGAAACTATGCAGTTATCATTTCTCTACAAATTAACCTAGTATAGTTTTCTGTTGGTTCCATTTTCCTTGTTTGTTAAATTTTTAGTAACTAGTCTAATTGCAATCTCAACTATTATGTGGTAGAACGGGTTGTTGGAGCTACAAAAATTCCTAGCTACTTCAGAGACATTACATTTCAAACACATGGGACACTTTATATTACATTTTACTATGCTATAATAACACGGCTTTCTTTTGGAATTCTGTTCAGTTTTTCAGATTGTAATCTCAGCTACATTTCAACAGATTGTTCTCAGATATGTCCTACCTATTACCTTCTTTGTGTAATAAGTGCTTTATTGACCAAGAACAATGACAACACCACCTTTTGTTTTCTGGGAGCAGGAGAAAAGTTTTAAGCCAAAACTCTTAATTGCTTATCTGCTCCATGTGAGGTTTGAACTGGCAACCTTGTGAGTCATCTAGCTTACACACATTCCTCAAAAAGTTTGCTGTAGGCCTGGCACAGTTGCTTCTCTGCTCCATGTGAGGTTTGAACTGGCAACCTTGTGAGTCATCTAGCTTACACACATTCTTTAAAAAGTTTGCTGTAGGCCCAGCACAGTCGCTCATACCTGTAGTCCCAGTGCTAGCTGACAAAGTGCTAGCAGCCCTCACTCTCGGCGCTTCCTCGGCCTCAGCATCCACTCTGGAGGCGCTTGAGGAGCCCTTCAACCCGCCACAGGAGCCCCTCTCTGGGCTGGCTGAGGCTGGAGCCCCCTCCCTCTGCTTGCCGGGAGGTGTGGAGGGAGAGGCATGGGCGGGAACCGGGGCTGCGGGCTGTGCTCACGGGCCAGTGTGAGCTCCCGTGGGTGCTGGCGCGGGCTCCGTGGGACCCGCACACGGAGCTGCCGGGTCCCCCTGCAGTGCTGGCCTGCTGGGACTGCACTCAAATTCTCGCGGGGTTTGGCTGCCTCCTGGTGGGGCAGGGCTCGGGACCTGCAGCCTGCTGTGACTGAGCTCCTCCCCCTGCGGTGGGCTCCCGCGCAGGCCTGAGCCTCCACGACGGGTGCTGCTCCCTGCTTGGTGGCACCCGGTCCCATGGACAGCCCAAGGGCTGAAGAGTGCAGGCTGCCACTGGGGACTGGCGGGCAGCTCCACCTGCAGCCCTGTTGCAGGATCCACTGGGTGAAGCCAGCTGGGTTCCTGAACTGGATGGGGACTTGGAGAACTTTTATATCTAGCCTGAGGGTCCTATGTGCCCCAATCAGTACCCTGTGTCTACCTCAGGGTTTGTGAATACACCAATGGGTACTCTGTATCTAGCTAACCTAGTGGAGACTTGGAGGACTAGCACTCTGTGACTCTGTGTCCAGCTCAAGGATTGTAAGCCTACCAATCAGCACTCTGTCAAAATGGACCAATCAGCTCTCTGTAAAGTGGACCAATCAGCAGGATGTGGGTGGGGCCACATAAGGGAATAAAAGTAGGCTGCCCACGCAGACCCCAGGAAACTCGCTTGGTTTCTCTTCTATACTGCAGAAGGGGTGTTCTTTCACTCTTTGCAGTACATTCTGCTGGTGCTTGCTGTGTGCCACCTTTAAGAGCTGTAACACTCACCAGGCAGATCTGCAGCTTCATTCCTGGCAGCGAAACCACGAACCCACCAGAAGGAAGAAGTTCCAGACACATATGAAGGTCGAAAGAAACAAGCTGCGAACACCCCATAGTGAGTGTTTAAGAACTGTAACACTCACCATGAGGGTCTGTGGCCTCATTCTTGAAGTCAGACCAAGAACCCACCAGTTCCAGAGACATTCTGCTGTAGGCCAGGTACAGTGGCTCATATCTGTAGTCCCAGCACTTTTGGGAGGCCAGGGTGGGGGATCCCTTGAGTTCAGGAGTTTAAGATCAGCCTGGGCAACTTGCTGAAACATAGTGGTTGGTCCAAGGGAAGGGGGAATTTTTCAAACCTGAGCTGTCCAAGCTCAGCATGAATTGGAGTGGGCTGCTGAGTCAGGCTAGCAGATGCAGCCAGGAACCATGCAAATCTGCAATCCCTTCTGCCGGGTCTGTCCCAGCAAGTGTCACTAAAAGGCAGCTGTGTGTGCTTCGGTCACTGTGGCAGCCTTGACAAGGAAGGGAAAGAGCTCCAGTGCTGAACTCCAAGCAGAGATGGGGCTTTTCTCTCTGCATATTTTCCCTGCCTTCCCAGCCTGCATTTGTAATAACACTGATTTATATTTGTATTACCAAACAAAAATGGTTGTAAGCAACTGTTACACACACTGTTAGGTCCTATTTACATTCCTAACTGAACAATGTCTAAAGAGGTACTTAAACTGACATAAAACACAGATGATCTTATGACCAAATGTTTACTGCAAGAAAAAACTTCAAATTCCAAGAGGAGTCCATCCAATAATAGAAAGGACCAGTATTTTAAGAGAGATGTTAACTAAAATGTGGCAATGTAGGAGCAGAGCAGGAAGAACCTTTAAGTCCAAAACTTACAACAAGTCAATTTCATAATGAGTTTCCTTGGTTCTTCCACAACAAGCTTTGGCATCTGTTTTCTCTACAATGGAGGTTACAACAGTAGCTATTTCAGAGCAGGAAAAGTCTTGGAGCAGTGCTGGAATATGATCTTGGCTATATAAAGTTTCGCTATTTGTATATTGTAACAAACGTACAGTGTATTTTTCTGTTGGTAGTCAATAACAGATTTCTTTTGGAAAAGTAGCAGCCGCCTGTCGAGGGAACACCTGCGGTTCTCACTAAGTGAACATTGGTGTCTGCTAACCTTTGCCTCTATTTCTCTCAATAATATACTGTCAAGCTGTTCCTTGATTTAGCAGTTTTATTTACTTTCTTTTTCTTTTCCCCTTTCTGTTTTCGAGAGAGAGTCCCACTCTGTCACCCAGTCTGGACTGCAGCAGCACCATCATAGCTCCCTACCACCTAGATGGCTGGGCTCAAGCAGTCCTCCTACATCAGCCTTCAGAGTAGCTGAGACTACCTGCACAGCCCACTGGGCCCAGCTAATCTTTGTGGTTTTTGTTTTGTTTTTCCGTTCTGGGTTTCACCTGGTGCGGTGGCTCATGCCTGCAATCCCAGCCCCCCGGGAGGCCGAGGTGGGCGGATCACCCAAGGTCAGGAGTTTGAGATCAACCTGACCAACATGGCGAAACCCCATCTCCTCCAAAAAAATAAAAAAATAAAAAATTAGCCAAGCATGGTGGCTCACACCTGCAATCCCAGCCACTTGGGAGACTGAGGCAGGAGGATCACTTAAACACGGGAGGTGGAGGTTGCAGTGAGCCAAGATCATCCCACTGCACTCCAGCCTGGGCAACAAGACCGAAACTCCGTCTCAAAAAAAAAAACAAAAAACAAAAAAAAAAACAAAAGCAGGTTTCGCCATGTTGCCCAGGCTGGCCTGGAACTCCCAGTCTCAAGTGATCCGCCACACTTGGCAGTCTAAAGTCCTGAGATTACAGTGTGAAGGTTAATTTTATGTGCCAACTTGTCTGGGCCACAGGTGCTCAGATTAAACATTGTTTCTGGGTGTGTTTGTGAGTGTTTCCAGATGACATTAGCCTTTGAGTCAGTGGATTCAGTAACGTAGATGGCCCTGTGGAGATGGGCATCATCCAACCTGGTGAGGGCTTGAGTAGAACAAAAGGAGGAAAGGGAAATTTGCCCCTTTCTTTCTGCCTCTGTGTGTGTGCTGGGACATCTCATCTTATCTTCTCCTCCCCTGGGACTGGGATGGACACCATCAGCTCTCCTGCTTCTCAGGCCTTCTGACTTGGACAGAATTAAATCACCAGTTTTCCTGAGTCTTCCAGTTTCCAGATGACAGCTTCTTGCCTTCATAATCATGTAAGCCACGACCTCATAATAAATCTCTATTTTTTAGAGCTTAATTATACTTTAAGTTCTAGGGTACATGTGCACAATGTGCAGGTTTGTTACATATGTATACATGTGCCAGGTTGCTGTGCTGCACCCGTTAACTCGTCATTTACATTAGGTGTATGTCCTAATGCTACCCCTCCCCCCTCCATCCACCCCACAACAGGCCCCAGTGTGTGATGTTCCCCGTCGTGTGTCCAGGTGTTCTCATTGTTCAATTCCCACCTATGAGTGAGACCATGCTAGGTGTTTGGTTTTCTGTCCTTGCAATAGTTTCCTCAGAATTATGGTTTCCTGCTTCATCCATGTCCCTACAAAGGACATGAACTCATCCTTTTTTATGGCTGCATAGTATTCCATGGTTTGTATGTGCCACATTTTCTTAATCCAATCTATCATTGATGGACGTTTGGGTTGGTTCCAAGTCTTTGCTATTGTGAATATTGCTGCATAAATCTCTTTTTAAGAAATGTGGCACATACACACCATGGAATACTATGAAGCTATAAAAAGGAACAAAATCATGTCCTTTTCAGCAACATGGATGCAGTCGGAGGCCATGATCCTAAGGAAACTAACACAGAGACAGAAAACCAAATACTGCATGTTCTCACTTATAAGTGGGAGCTAATCATTAAGTCCTAATTCTTAGAACCGGTAAATGTTACCTTATTTGGAAAAAGCATCTTTTCGGGTATGATTAAGTTAAGGATCTTGAGGAGAGATTATCCTGGTTTGTCTCAGTGGGCATTAAATCCTGGCACATGCTTCCTTAGGGAGATAAAGGAGATTTAAGTTCAGACAGAAGAGAAGGAGGCCCTGTGAACACAGAGGCAGAGACCAGAGTGGTGGAGCTGCAAGACAATGAATGCCAGCAGCCACCAGAAGCTGGGAAAGTCAAAGGATGGATTTTGCCTTAAGCGCCTGAGAGCACTGGCTCTGCCAATACCTAGATTTCAGCCCAGTGGTACTGATTTTGGACTTCTGTTACCCAAAACTGTGAGAAAATAAATTTCTGTTGTTTTGAGTCACCACATTTTTGGTGATTTGCTGTAACAGCCACAGGAAACTAATATACATGCCTACCTGGGTCCAGCTGTGTCCTGTGACTCCTGCTTTCCTGGGACAGGCAGGCTGCTCCATGCCTGCTGGCCTTCCGCCTGGGTGCTGGACCCCGCAGGTTACTCCGTGCCTGCTGGCCACCCTCCTGGGTGCTGGACCCTGCAGGTTGCTCCGTGCCTGCTGGCCATCCTCCTTGGTACTGGACCCTGCAGGTTGCTCTGTGCCTGTTGGCCACCCTCCTGGGTGCTGAACGCTGCAGGCTGCTCCATGCCTGTTGGCCATTCCCTTTGGTGCTGCACAGCGCTCACATTGTGAAATGCACTGGCCCTGTGAAAAACACCTGCAAATGTTGCCAGGAGAGGGATTAGTTCTTTTGTTGGCAACCCTTGTTTATTGCTTATGCCTTAAGCTCTGTGCCTCCAAGATCCCTTCTCTCTGCCTTCATCGATGCCAGGAAGGCAGTGACCTTTTGCCTTTCTTTGCCTCTCAGCAAGTGGCATGTCTCCATGTCACTTTAAGCATCAAGGACACAGAGCCCAATAAAATGCTGAGAAGTGTCTACCTGCAAGGTGACAAGGTGGTGGGGATATTCTGAGCCAGTAAATCCAAGGCTCAGGAAAACAGCTACAGAAAACCTAAAGTTCAAAATGCTGAAGTGAAAAATGGGTGATCACAACAAAGGGAATCACAAGCCCCTTCTTTTAAAAATGTTATGGTGATAGGCTGGGCGCGGTGGCTCACTCCTGTAATCCCAGCACTTTGGGAGGCCAAGGCAGGTGGATCCGGAGGTCAGGAGATCAAGACCATCCTGATGAACACGGTGAAACTCCGTCTCTACTACAAATACAAAAGAATTAGCACGGCGTGGCAGCGGGCGCCTGTAGTTCCAGTTACTCGGGAGGCTGAGGCAGGAGAATGGCATGAACCTGGGTGGCGGAGCTTGCAGTGAGCGGAGATCATGCCACGGCACTCCAGCCTGGGCAACAGAGTGAGACTCCGCTGCCCCCCCCAAAAAAAATGCTGATAAGACACAACATAAAATTTGCCGTATTAACCATTTGTAAGTATACAGTGCAGTAGTGTTAAGTATATACATGTTGTTGACTAACGAGTTGCTAGAACTTGCTGCTCTTGGAGAACTGAAACTATACCCACTACACAACAATTCCCCATTTCTCTATCCCCTGGCTTCTGGAAACAAGCATTCGATTTTCTGTTTCTATGAGTTTGACTAATGTCGAACCTAATGTAAGAGAAATCATACACTATTTGGTTTTGTGTGACTGGATTATTTTAATTAGTATAATGTTTTCAAGGTTCATCTATGTTGTAGCATGTGATAGGACTTCTTTCTTTTTTAGGCTGATAATATTATAATATTCCATGGCATGGATAGACCACATTTATTTATTTATGTGTTTATTTATTTATTTAGATAATCTCACTCTGTTGCCCAGGCTGGAGTGCAGTGGCATGATCATGGCTCACCGCAGTCTGAACCTCCCATTCTCAAGCGATCCTGCTGCGTCAGTCTCCTGAGTAGCTGGGACTATAGGCACATGACACCATCCCTGGATATTCATTTTTCTGTGTAACTGGTTGAGAAACAGAGGAGTAACAGTAAAGAAACTGTCTTAGAATAATCTGGTGACAGCGGAGGAGAATATGAGACACATTGTCCTCACAGAGCCTTGAAGAGTGTGACAGTAGTTGAGGGCCACACTGTTGTCTTAGAGTGAAGTGAGGAGAACACACACTGGTTTGGTAGTCCTGGGGATGGAAGGAGGAATGAAATGTGAACCTCACTGGTGGCAGAATCAAAATGTCTTGGGTCTTTGTAGTCAACAATTAAATGAGGAGGAGGAATTATTGACTGACTTAGGAAGAAGTAAAAACCGAGAATACCAATAAAATACAAAGCTTGCAATTTTAGTCAGGGTAAATCTTAAGCATTGTGTGATTCTAGATAGATTATTGAGCAGTTTTGTTCCATGTATTTTATATCCTGTATCTTCTAGGTATGACGCTATTTCTCTATGTCTTGACATAGCCAAACATTTTTTAAACTAACAGCTTTATTGTCATACGGTTTTTATATGATAAGCCTCCCTTTCAGGTATACAGTTCAGTGGTTTTTAGTATATTCGGAGTTATGCAAACATTACCACTACCTAATTTCTTAACATTTTCATCTCCCTAGAAAGAAACCCCATACCCATTAGCAGTCACTCCTATACCCGTCTCCCCCACCATTGATCCAGGAAACCTCTGATCTAATTTCTATCTCTGTAGATTTGCCTATCCTGGAAATTTCATATAAATGGAATCATACAAAATGTGCCATTTTCTGACTGGCTTTGCTTTACAGAGATTATAAATCAAATGCCAGAAGAGCCTAAGCTTAGGATAGTGTTTGCTGTACAACTTTGACAACTCAACTTTTTTTTAAAGTTGAAAATCTGACTGTTTCTGTATGTGTAGCTTATTATCCTTAGGTGACCCTTACTTTGATTATTAAGAATTTTTTCCCTAGTATTATTGAACTGTTTCAATATTCAGCAGGAACCCTTCAGAGACAAAGAGCAGTAGGAATTTGGAACACATATTGACAAAATGAATGTCACTTAATACAGTAGTAGAGTTGACCACTTTTAGGTGTCGATGCTGCTGAAAGTGTATATTGAGGAAAAGTTTACTTATCTTACTTTTTGTGGCGGTGCTAGAAGTACTTCTGTCTTGTGTTTATATTTCAAGAAACCTTTGCAGAGGTATTATGTGCTTGTACAAATGTACTTTCTTTTGACCTGAAAATGCAAAAACTTCCTTTCTTCCCACTTTCTGAGACTCTGCAACCTTAAAGGGAGAGGGGAGGCCGGGCGCGGTGGCTCAAGCCTGTAATCCCAGCACTTTGGGAGGCCGAGACGGGCGGATCACGAGGTCAGGAGATCGAGACCATCCTGGCTAACACGGTGAAACCCCGTCTCTACTAAAAAATACAAAAAACTAGCCGGGCGCGGTGGCGGGCGCCTGTAGTCCCAACTACTCGGGAGGCTGAGGCAGGAGAATGGCGGGAACCCGGGAGGCGGAGCTTGCAGTGAGCTGAGATCCGGCCACTGCACTCCAGCCTGGGTGGCAGAGCGAGACTCCGTCTCAAAAAAAAAAAAAAAAAAAAAAAAAGGGAGAGGGGAGTACTTTAAAGGAAAGGTGGTGGTGGCTGGTAATGGGTAGCAATGTCTACTGTATACTTCCTTTCCCGAAACAAGTCCCTGTCTACTGTCAGCATTTCCAAAATGTGAAGACCAACTGTGGTGTTAACTCATTAACTAATGACTAGACTTTGAGTGGTTGTGGAAGCAAAATCTCAGTGAGTGCCTGGAGGTCCTAATTCTGTTAAATCAGTGAGTGCAGATTCTATACAAAACTCTCTTAGCCCAGTGGCAGATTTAAGGAGTGGGAGATAGATTTCTATGTTTCAGAAATCAAACACACAAAGAGTAAAAATTTTTAATCCCATGATTCTTTGCCCAAGTTTAATTTTTTGGAGAGTTTTTCTTTAGATTTTCTTTCCTTTCCATTAAACTGTTGCTTTGAAAGGTATCAGAGTTTGGGCAAAGCAAGTGGGAAAGACACTGGCTTGGATTCTCCAGGATAAGGGAGTGAAGAGGACTTCTTTCCCTCATTTTATTATTGAATAATGTCACGATAACAATTACTAAGGTGAGGCTGGGCGCAGTGGCTCAAGCCTGTAATCCCAGCACTTTGGGAGGCCGAGACGGGCGGATCACGAGGTCAGGAGATCGAGACCATCCTGGCTAACACGGTGAAACCCCGTCTCTATTAAGAAATACAAAAAACTAGCTGGTCGAGGTGGCGGGCGCCTGTAGTCCCAGCTAGTCGGGAGGCTGAGGCTGGAGAATGGCGTGAACCCGGGAGGCGGAGCTTGCAGTGAGCTGAGATCCGGCCACTGCACTCCAGCCTGGGTGACAGAGCAAGACTCCGTCTCAAAAAAAAAAAAAAAACAATTATGAAGGTGAATGAATGGTCTACAGTAGAAGTTTTTAGATGCCTTCTCTACAAAGTAATTTGGTTTAGTCAGTGCAAGGATGCCTTTGCTTAGCTGGAATGGAAGATGTGCAGGCTGGAGTGGTCATGGCAACTCTTCTGGGGGGAGATACAGCATTTGGAAGGGTAGGAAGCAGAAGGAATCTCAGGCAAGGGAAAGGCGTGGGCAGAGACCCGGTGGACAGAACAAGTTGTGGTGGACTTGGTGTCCACATCGACCTAATCAGTGGTCTTAGCTTTGTGTTTTCAAAATTACCACAGTTTGTGTTCTAAAACTGTCATCCCCTTGATTTTATTTTAGGCATGCTGTGTAATTTGAAATTTAAAATAACAGTAAAGGAGAAATGAAATTATTTTGTTTGAGAAAAAGTTGTGGTTAAAACATCTTGAACTAAATACTTTTCTACAGGGAGATTTAGTAAATCCCCAGAAGCTGTCTTGGGTTCAGAAAACAGTCTTCAGACCTAGAAAGGACTTGAGGAGTCCCAGAGAGGAGCTGCATGGTCTGAACCATTGGATTCTCATGACAGAACAAGTAAAAACAATTTTAACCATGAAACCATGCAGATGTTCATATTCTGGATAGGGTAAGGTCAATGCCATTGTCAGAGGAAAAACTTTTGGCCATCACAGGATGGGAGAGAAAGTTTGAGTTGTAAAGAATAGTCCAGTGCCATTTAAGGGAATGGGTTTTTCTGCCCCTATTCTTTGGAATATTTAGGGCTAATTTCTTAGTTTTTGACATCACAAGAATTTCAAACTATTTTGTTCTAAGAGCCATTTCAAACAATTGACTACAATTTCAGAGCAATTACATGAGAGTAATACCAATAGAGTTTTTAAGTTGCCCATAGTCCTGTATCCCTAACAATTACGCTCATGCTTGCATGTTCTCTTTTCATCTTTACTGTGTGCGTACTTTCTTAGTAATGACAGTAGACATTGTTTAAGCAGGAATAATTCTCGATATAATTTTGTATGTTTCCTTTTTTCTTTTTAAGGTGTGTATTGGGTGGAGGAACATTATGCATGAAACTTCTCAAAAAACAGATGATTATTTTCTTATAATATTCAATTTTCACCCTCAATAGAGTGTTTTGATTATGTAAGTTAGATTGTAATTAGAAGGTTCTCTTAAAGAAATTTTAGTGTTTTTTTTTCATAACTCCTACTTTCAAGGATGAAAAAGGTAAACCAGAAAAATGAGATTGTACTTGCTGCTGAATCTATGCCAGGATAGGCATTAAGAGTGACCATTATTGGCCGGGCGCAGTGGCTCAAGCCTGTAATCCCAGCACTTTGGGAGGCCGAGACGGGCGGATCACGAGGTCAGGAGTTCGAGACCATCCTGGCTAACACGGTGAAACCCCGTCTCTACTAAAAAAAAAAAAATACAAAAAAACTAGCCGAGCGAGGTGGTGGGCGCCTGTAGTCCCAGCTACTCGGGAGGCTGAGGCAGGAGAATGGCGTAAAAACCCGGGAGGCGGAGCTTGCAGTGAGCTGAGATCCGGCCACTGCACTCCAGCCTGGGTGACACAGCGAGACTCCGTCTCAAAAAAAAAAAAAAAAAAAAAAAAGAGTGACCATTATTTAAGGTTCTAATTTGCTCGTGTTGGGCACTTAGAACATTGGTTTGTTGCTTTTTGTGAGATTCTAGAAATGTTCCAATTTTAGTTTTTCCCCTTGTCTCCAGACTTTTTAACACTGATCTGCTGCTGTTGAGGCACATGCCATCTTGTTAGGCCTTCTCAAGTGGGAATCAGGAATGCTGCTGTGTTCCAGAGACGTTTTGTTCTTCCTGTAGGGCTGAAGCAGAGCCTGCTCGATAGAACCGGTCATCGTGCAAAGAAATGCCACCTGACTCAAAGGCAAAGCCAGAGTGCAGCTTGGAGCAAAGAAGGTACTT